>NW_026712167.1:1300469-1458187 GCF_030504385.1 Musca domestica | reverse complement strand
TTTTATGCGATTTTTTTAGATTTTATTCTCTTATGTTAAGAGGGCATTCTGAATTGACAAAATTTGTCAAAATCGGTTCAACCGTGCATGAGATATATGCATTCTAGCTAACATCCCCTTTCATTGTATATTTACATTGTATATATTTCCCGACATATATCTGAAATATTTACTATCGGCATCTACGTAACGGTCAGAATTGACTTCTTCATCTATGGTGATTTTCCGGGATTAAAAATATTCGCGGTTTAATGAAAAAATTGACTTTTATTTAGCACAAATGCTATGGTCTATTTCACCCACTAAATTTTACCCGATGACCATCAAAATTCGAAGACTTCTGGCCAGCCCTAAGCTCTAGCCCCATGCTAACTTCCGCATCGATTGGTCTGTAACTGCGACCTGTAGAGCAACTGCAAAATCAGCAAATTTTTCAGTATTTGGTCCATTTCAACCCCTAAATATTATGCGATCATCTCCAAAATCAATAGGGTTCTATTCTGGCCCAGACCCCACCTCCATTCTAAATTTCGTGAAGATCGGACCATAATTGCGACCTGTAGAGTGATTAAAAATTAACATGGACAGACGGACAGAGGACGGAAGGACATACATAGCTAGATCGACTCAGCTCGGCGAGCTAGGAAGATCCATATATACTTTCCTATGTGGGAAACCAATATTTCGAGGTGTTACATAATTTTTGGCCTAATCAAACTTATAATACCCCCAACACATAGTGTTGTAGGATATAAAAATTGTCTATGTAGGTTCACGTCACCGGAATGGTTTAACATTTTGTATTTGAAGTTCGTAATGGGAACTACAGTTTATGCCTAAAAATTTCGTATTTAGGTCCACGTCTTCGTATAGCCTCTATACAACGGTACCTCCCAATATTCGGTATTTCGATGATTTTAGTGACATTATGCACCCGAATTGTTTCAAAGTCTGTATTCTAAGTTTGTAATAAGTACTACAGCCTATGCCTAAAAATTTCGTATCCATGTCCTCGTCTTCGTATAGATACCATTTAACGGGTTTCATTTAAACTGTATTCCAGTTCGTTTCAAATGGTGGAGGGTATTATGGAGAAACTTAAGTGCCTTTTTACCTGTTTTACTTTTATTTTACTTCCATTTTATTTCGATCCAAACAATTTCCAATTTCGATAAATAATCTATATATATAAATGTAAGTTGTGTTAGTTACTACGCTTATAACTCAAGAACCGCTGATCTGATTTTAACGATTCATACAAATTCTGAATTGTCTCTTTTCCGAAAAGGATAATATTCAAAAAAATCGCGTAAAAATGTGATATATTAACATTTTCATTTTGACTTCTGAAATGTACAATCGTAATGTTTTATTTTGTATGTTTTTTTTTCCATTTTGACTTACTTTTTTCGAATGTACATTTGTAGTGTTTTTTATAATATTTTTTTTTTTCTTTTTGATTCGAATATTAATACCAATTTATTTTGACTCGATTTCTTGAGAACTGAAATAGAAGCCGGGTTACATTGAAGTGTAGTACCAAATTATGTGGTGGCGAAACGAAATAGATGTTATCGAAATAATTTAACGCGGTCACACCAAATTTAAGTCAAAATTTCTAAAAATCTTGAAAAAAGAGATCTCATTGCAAAAATTCTCAAATCGGGGAAAAATTACATAAGGTATAACTAAAGAACGGCTTGACAATTCATACAATTTTGGAATGGTATCCAATAAAAATATTAATAAAAAATTTCTTTTTGGTGTGATTTGTTTCAATTTGACATACTATATTGAAGTGAACATTTTTATTGCCTTGAAATCTGAATGAATAATATTTAAAATAAAATGAGTGACCTACGTGGACCTACATCTTTCATATGGCAATAATCCGCCCAATGAGAACTCAAAATGCAATTCATTGGAACTGCAGTCAGTGAAATACCGAATATAAATGGTGCAAAATGGTAGAGCGAATTGGACATTTAGGAAAAAAGAAAGAAATTCTTCCTAAACTTTCAAGATGTCTTAAATCGCTTTTGCAGGTCATGATATATGACCCCCGGATAAGGGTACAACCCTATTTCAAGTATTGTTTACATTTTAACCACATTTTTCTTACACTCATTTTAATTTGATAAGAAACCATCCTCGCAAAATATGATCATGTTTTGGTATAACCATCATATAATTTAAGCCATGTTCGGGGTCTTCGACATTTTTTTCATCTTTAGGCCTTTATTTGGCATCTTTGTTTCTAAGGGTGTAAAAACCTCTTCTCATAATATTTTCAATTTTCGGAGTAGAGTTCATCTTGGTCTTGACCACATTCATCAATTGATTTGGCTAAAAAATTGTATTTAGGCAACTCTGGGGTAGAGAATCGTCCCTCAGATAATTGTCCACATAGGCATTTATTCGAATATAGTTCTCACATTAGTGTACCCACAAATCCGCTTTCCTAACCAATGTTTGGTCAGAAAAGAAAATTTGATATACTATTGAATTTGAAACTCCAAAGAGAATATTGGTTGGGAACGTAGATGTGGGATTAACATCTACATGCCATAAACTCCGAAATATCAAATTGTGGCAGAAACATTAAAAAATCACGAATATTAATTTTTTTGTTCGTTATTGAATTATACCATGATGAAAAATATAGACTTTATGGGTTCTCCAACTCACAATTTAAATGACAAAAATAAATTAATTAATATTTCACGGTAATGGGTGTAAAAAAGCAATTATCTTTGACTATTTTGAAATCATTCCGCCCTCAATTATGAGGTGGACAAAACTAAATACCACGCAGCACGGTATTCTTAACATTGGAAATTCAATACCAAAAATTTAGCTGAGTTTTCACATGGGGCTATTATAGAAGTTCTATATCATACAGGTTTTTAACACTCAATTATAGCCTTAGGCTGAAAAATAAGATCAGGCTATTCAAAATATCTAAAACCGACGGTAGATTATTATCTATTATAATTTTTCCCATGAATGTTTATTTCTATTTAGAAATTACTATGGAGTTATTTTACTTATAATAAAAATTGTGCCGCTTTCATAATTCTATAATGCTTAAAAAAATATGCATTATAGACTAAAAGTAGGGGCCGGCAACGCGGGCCGGGCCAGCTAGTTGGTACAATAAATGTGAAAATTACCTTTGAAGCAATAATAACCAAAAATAGTCTAACCATATCTAACAATTGACGTAATGTATATTCTACACCCTCGCATTATCCACTTCATTACACTATAGATTGAATATATAATAATAAACAATAAAAATAGAAATATGTTCAGTAATAAAATTCCGTTATAAAAATAAATGAAGCACTCGAGCAGATCACAATAGAAACGGTTTGACTGACTATACGCCGAGTTTGTCTTAGCTGAGCTAACAAGAAATTACAATTCTATTGTGTCCAGAGATTTGGAGATAGAATTCCTAAGAAGAAAACAAAACAAGAATACGTCGAATGAACTACACTAAGCACTGGGCAATGAGACTTAAATAAACCGGCCAACACACGGGTACGCAGAAAAACACACACACACTCACACAAATACGCACACACCCAGAGAGGAGCACTAAAATGAAACATAAAGACTGCATTGTAAGCAATGAAATGAAATTTGCGTCACGGAAACGGAAATGGACAAATTAAGGCGAACAAAAAGGAACGATTGGACGCTGGTTATTGTTGTTGTTGCTGTTGTTGTTGGCAATATGACAAAAGAACAAACATTGCCAAGATGTAGGAAGTTTAGCAACGGCAATGCAGGTTAAATAAACGTTGAGTAGTTTCCACCAGAGTTAAATTGTGAGAATTGACATAAGGTTGGCTATCTGGGTTTCCGAGACCATTGGCCATCGTCGATAAGCGGCAGCAGCAACAACGAAAACAACAGTAGCATAAAGGCATATCCTCTCCTTAACGAATAACACCGGATATGAGAGGGCATAATGGAAACCTCTCCAGAGCTTTCGCTTGGCATTGGGCGGCTTCATAATCCATGGTCAGGGATATGGTACGCTTTCGAAACGAAGAACAAAACCAAAAGATAGACACACCAAATAAACAATGACCTACGGCTATTTACAATTCCATGTTTTATTACTTGGTTCGGTTGTCCCTTCATTCGTTCGTTCGTTTATTGTGGCTGTTTGTGATTGTTGTTGTTATTGTTTTTGTTGATTCTCTTCATTTGGTATTGTTAAAAACAATTGTCCTTGTTTTACTGTTTATTACATGTATTGACCCAGCGCCATAACAATAGGCTGACCGAAAGGGACCGGGGAGGGAGATAGTGTTGTGTTTGTGTTAGTGCGTGAGCCTATGGTCAAGCGGGGTTTTGTTTTATTTTTTTAATAGTGGCATTTTATGTGGTTTTATTTCTTCATATGGTTTTTGTTGCTGTTGTTGTTTCTTGGTATTGTTTGTTATTTTTATTGTGCCCTTGTCATTTGTTGACAAAACCAAAGCCATTGCCTCCCCTTTGGATGGGCTACAACTTGTTGTTATTGGCCAAAGGCAACAGTGGCAACACAATTACCTAGAATAAATGTTGTAAAAAATCTACGAGTATTACTTCAAAGGTCCTCAGATGGTCCTTAAAAATATATTTTTTTAAAATCCACGTTTTTTGTTCTTTAGGTCGTTAAAAAATATTCTTTATAAATCCACGTTTATTGGTCTGGGATTCCTTGAAACAATCTTTTTTAAAATCCACGTTTATTGGTCTGGGAGTCCTTGAAAAAATATTCTTTAAAAATCCACGTTTATTGGTCTGGGAGTCCTTGAAAAAATATTCTTTAAAAATCCACGTTTATTGGTCTGGGAGTCCTTGAAAAAATATTCTTTAAAAATCCACGTTTATTGGTCTGGGAGTCCTTGAAAAAATATTCTTTAAAAATCCACGTTTATTGGTCTGGGAGTCCTTGAAAAAATATTCTTTAAAAATCCACGTTTATTGATGTGGGAGTCCTTGAAAAATATTCTTTAAAAATCCACGTTTATTGATGTGGGAGTCTTTGAAAAAATATTCTTTAAAAATCCACGTTTATTGGTCTGGGAGTCCTTGAATAAATATTCTTTAAAAATCCACGTTTATTGGTCTGGGAGTCCTTGAAAAAATATTCTTTAAAATCCACGTTTATTGGTATGGGAGTCCTTGAAAAAATATTCTTTAAAAATCCACGTTTATTGGTCTGGGAGTCCTTGAAAAAATATTCTTTAAAAATCCAGGTTTATTGGTCTGGGAGTTCTTGAAAAAATATTCTTTAAAAATCCACGTTTATTGGTCTGGGAGTCCTTGAATAAATATTCTTTAAAAATCCACGTTTATTGGTCTGGGAGTCCTTGAAAAAATATTCTTTAAAAATCCACGTTTATAGGTATGGGAGTCCTTGAAAAAATATTCTTTAAAAATCCACGTTTATTGGTCTGGGAGTCCTTGAAAAAATATTCTTTAAAAATCCAGGTTTATTGGTCTGGGAGTTCTTGAAAAAATATTCTTTAAAAATCCACGTTTATTGGTCTGGGAGTTCCTGAAAAAATATTCTTTAAAAATCCACGTTTATTGGTCTGGGAGTCCTTGAAAAAATATTCTTTAAAAATCTACGTTTATTGGTCTGGGAGTCCTTGAAAAAATATTCTTTAAAAATCCACGTTTATCGGTCTGGGAGTCCTTGAAAAAATATTCTTTAAAAATCCACGTTTATTGGTCTGGGAGTCCTTGAAAAAATATTCTTTAAAAATGCACGTTTATTGGTCTGGAAGTCCTTGAAAAAATATTGTTTAAAAATCCACGTTTATTGGTGTGAGAGTCCTTGAAAAAATATTCTTTAAAAATCCACGTTTATTGGTCTGGGAGTCCTTGAAAAAATATTGTTTAAAATCCACGTTTATTGGTCTGGGAGTCCTTGAAAAAATATTCTTTAAAAATCCACGTTTATTGGTCTGGGAGTCCTTGAAAAAATATTCTTTAAAAATCCACGTTTATAGGTCTGGGAGTCCTTGAATAAATATTCTTTAAAAATCCACGTTTATTGGTCTGGGAGTCCTTGAAAAAATATTCTTTAAAAATCCACGTTTATTGGTCTGGGAGTCCTTGAAAAAATATTCTTTAAAAATCCACGTTTATTGGTCTGGGAGTCCTTGAAAAAATATTCTTTAAAAATCCACGTTTATTGGTCTGGGAGTCCTTGAAAAAATATTCTTTAAAAATCCAGGTTTATTGGTCTGGGAGCTCTTGAAAAAATATTCTTTAAAAATCCACGTTTATTGGTCTGGGAGTCCTTGAAAAAATATTCTTTAAAAATCTACGTTTATTGGTCTGGGAGTCCTTGAAAAAATATTCTTTAAACATCCACGTTTATTGGTCTGGGAGTCCTTGAAAAAATATTCTTTAAAAATCCACGTTTATTGGTCTGGGAGTCCTTGAAAAAATATTCTTTAAAACTGCACGTTTATTGGTCTGGGAGTCCTTGAAAAAATATTCTTTAAAAAACCACGTTTATTGGTCTGGGAGTCCTTGAAAAAATATTCTTTAAAAATCTACGTTTATTGGTCTGGAAGTCCTTGAAAAAATATTCTTTAAAAATCCACGTTTATTGGTCTGGGAGTCCTTGAAAAAATCTTGTTAAAAAATCCACGTTTATTGGTCTGGAAGTCTTTGGAAAAATATTCTTTAAAAATCCACTTTTATTGCTGCGATTGTCCTTGAGAAATATATTCTTTAAAAATCCACGTTTATTGGTCTAGGAGTCCTTGAAAAAATATTCGTTGAAATCCACGTTTATTGGACTGGTTCTTTAAAAACTGTCCTTAAAATCCATTTGATTTGGTGGTCCTAAATAAAATAATCTTAGAAAGTCCCCGCTCATATCTCTACTACATAGTCCTTTCACCTCTTTACCACTGTTTGTATACTTTAAATCAGCCAATTTTCATTGTTATTTCCTCGCCAAACAATTGTAGCTTAGTCGCCTGGGTGTTGCTGAATGTTGGCTTTTTGCGTGCCGCCGAAAAATGTTTGGCTGTTTGTCTGTTTGTTTGTTGTCGTTTTTCTCTCCACAAAGAGAAAATTGTAGTTTAATGAAGTAAAATAATGGCTCCCCTGTTGCGAATTCAGTGTTAAAAACAAGAAACACTGAAAAATGTAGAGACAATTCAAAACGAAAAAACAAAAAATATTCCGAAACAAAAGACTTGAAAATGTTCAGACCTGCGTTAAAAAAAAGTCATCTCCGAACAATGCCACCACTTTTGCCTTAATATTTCGTAATATATTGACTTAATTAAGTTGTATCATGACGGGAGACGATTGAAGCTAAAAATAAATGGCATCTGGTAAATAAAGTGTTTAAAATTGTTGAAAATCGCGATGAACTGTTACTTTTTTCAGTGATATGTTCCTGGATTTTGTGATTGAAAATTTTAAAGAAGAATTTCTGGAATATGTTTTTCCTTACCTTATGTGATATCAGTTTTCAGTAGGATAATAGAAAGGACACAATGGTCTCACCTTTAAACTTAAACACAATATTTAAAAACAAAAATGGAATATTTTACTCTTCATTTGGACTGTGTATCGATCAATAAATTTAAATATTTAATAAATATCTTCAAATTTTTATTATTTTTCCACATGACCTGTTTTTTCTTGAGCCGTCAATTTTGTTATGAATCATTCGAAACCATACTGCAGGATTCGCTTTTCTCTTAATTGATTTTCGTTATATTATGAAGGAGTTCCGTCACTCGTATTCCTTCCAAAACCTAAAATTGCACTGTGCGGCAAAATTCATTATGGGAAAAAATCCAGCAGATTATTAAAGTAGAGCTAAACAAGTCATCTTATGTCAGATAATAAAATATATTTGGGCTTGTTTATTCAAAATATTTACCCTTTATTGCGATGATACCGAAGAAGTAGGCCAATAGGAAAAATATTAAATGCATAAAAACAGATAATACTGACAAAAATATTGAAAGGTATAATAATTACTTATTTCCAGTTTTGTTGGATTAATTGGTAATCAATTTTTTTTTATATTTTCTAGGGGATGTACCAGATGGTGTGGACCGACATTTTTCATATTTAATTTACATCTATGGCTTATAAAGGTACCTGAAAGGGAGGAGGGTGAAACCCATATTTACCTTTGAATTTTGTCGATGATGGTTTTTCACTGTGCGAAGTTAAAAGAAACATCGAATAATATGCTCTTTATACCCTCAGACATATGGCTAGAGAGGGTATATATTATTTGATATGGCTAAAACGTACCTCAACGAAATAACTATTTTAGACCGCTGGTCTCTTTGGACCAAATCGGTTTTAGCACATTTGGAGTCGATCTAGCAATGTCCGTCCGCCCGTTTCTATGGCTGGCTGGTGCGCACGATAACTTCCGAAGGGAGTATCCGATTTGGTCCAAACTTGGTGCATCGTAAAATTTTTGTCAAACTTAGATCGAGTTCGGAGATGGGCAATATTAGTCCACTCCTCTTAGTACCTCCCTCACAAAAGATTGAAATTTTCAAAAAACAAAAAAACCGTAAGGACAGGTCAAAAGTCGGGCACGACCTACTATGCAGGGTGAGATAAAATAACTGCAACCAAGTCAAACGCCATAATTTTTAATTTTTTTTTTTCTAAATTTTATTGAATGAGCAAAAAATGTCGGAAATATCATCAAATTTTAGAACGAGTTTAGATTTGTTCGAATTGGTCACCTTTGGAACGAATTATGACCCTCAAACGGCCAATAAAACCGTCACACGCTGCCCTAATGTTGCTCTGCAGTATTTTTGCCCATTCCCGGCGAAGCGCTTGCTTGAGGTTATCGACGCTTTTATATTTTTTTAGTGCCAACCTTGCTTTCCAAAATACTTCAGACACAATAGTATAACGGATTGGTCCAGTGGCCATTGTGCTGTGAAAATGAAGCGAGGAACCTTATTTTGTAACCATTCTTGGGTGGCGCGTACTGAGTGCGATAATGCAGAGTCCTCTTGGAATGTCCAAGGTCTGCGGCCAAAATGTTTGCGTGCCCAAGGCTTTAATACACCCTCCAGAATATTTTCGCGATAATATTCGACATTTATTCTGATGCCACGGTCGACTAATACGAGCGGAGAGCGACCATCATCTGTTGTGGCGGCCCACACCATCACCATGGCCGGCGATTGAGCTCTGGTGACCAACTGAAGGTGCACATTTTCAGCTGACCTCTTTGGCAAGTAAACACGATCAATTTGTTTTATTTACAAACTGGTGGACAGCGATTATTTTCTTATCGGAGAAAACCAAATTCGGCAGTTTACCACTTTCGGCCAAGCGAAGCAACTCTTTAACTCTTTTGAGTCTATTTTCTTTCTGTTGGGGTGTAAGTTCTTGTACTTTTGGAATTTACCCCGAGCTCATTTTTCAATATTTGCCGAATGGAATATTGCGATATATTCAGGTCACAAGCCATTTTTCGGCCACTGCGACGTGGGTTTCGATCAAGTCGCTTCTTTACTTTTCGAACCATTTCTGCTGATGTTGCTGTTTTCTTCCGTCCACTTCCTTGACGTCGGGCTACGCTACCAGCATCACGATAACGAGCACAAAAGATTTATTCACATTTAAATGCCGGAGCGCTCTTATAATAATAATTTTTTTCTGGAAAATTCTCACCAAAATGATTTTGTACGCTTGTAAATAATATAATGAGCTGTCACTGGAATAATTTTAACAGCTGTCGGACGAGTGGCTTAGAAATGACAGCAGTCTGAAATTGATTGCAGTTTTTTCGTCTCTCCCTGTAGATTTTTGAAAAACAAACGAATCAAGGAAAGCGAAATGAGCATCCGGTTCTCTTCATATTTCACACATCCATTTATTTCTACTAAGATTTACTATGAAAATGGGATATATCAGTCTATTCCTTCTAGTGCCTCTAGAAGCTCATAAAAGGCCATTTCTTCTTGTAACTAGGGTTCAAGATTTAGAAAAAAACGCTCACAGAAAGCGTTTTGGCTAACACAAGATCTGTTGTGAAAGTGATACCTCTTCTGGTACCTCACCCAAAAAGGCTCACAATGTCCAATACTTTATCTGTCATAATTTGCGAAAGTCAGGTAAGTAACCAATATAGGCACCACGCAATGTTTATATCATATTCATTTAGGTCCGATATGAAATGGACAATAATGGCCCATTCCTTCAGCATCTACAAATCAAATTATATTTCAAATAATCGAACATTGGCTGAGGGTATACATCTGTCGGCAAAACCGACTGATACTTTTTAACCTGTTTTTATCAAATTTTGGCATGTATTACGTATTTGGTGCACAATAAACACGAAATCGGGCGAATATAAATGTGGAAGCTACATCTTAATCTGGACAGATGTTTACCAATTTCAACATGTATTTTGCTAACAAAAATGCACGGGTAAATTGACTCAAAAATTTACAACAAATTAAAATTTTATACATCCCGCTTTCATATATTTATGGACAGCATAAACAATTAATAGTTCTCAAACAGGTCATAAATTGTTCCGCCTTTAATTTTCATTTTAATTATTTTTCTTCCCCTGCCAATATGCCCGATCATATTGCTTGCAATCAATTAGGGCAATTATTTTAGAGAAGAAAAAGACATCCCAATTAATTATATCATAGAATTTCAATTATATGAAAAACAACAGCAAATTAATTTAAACCATATTTCCTTCATTACATAAATTAGCCCCTCCCGCTTTCGGGCAATTGACAAATAATCACATTTACAAAAATTGCCTGGTCACGTTGTGGCGAGACAACTTCCTAAACATCGAAGTCCTCCCCAATCGGTTTCAGTTAAATGATTGATTTTAAAATAATTTTATAAATTTCGAAAAAAAATATTAATAAATATTTATCTATCCATAACTTTTCCACGTTGTCCTTCAACACTCCCCACCTTGATGGTGTAACATTATTCACCTAATAAATCATAATCATCATGGCAAGTGAACTTTTAACAATGTTGCTGCTCACACCGAGAGATGAGGGTGAGGGGCGAGAGAGAGAGAGAGTGAGAGAGATAAAGGTGCAATTGTAATTCACGCCAATGAAATTAATGCGTGAATGCGGAGCATCACAGATCCATTAAATACTTAATATAAACCAAACAAGAACACCATCGCCACCACCAACAACAACAACAATGTGACAGTAATGGTAAAACTGATTTATTTGCCCTTTTTATGGTTCGCTGGGTGACGGGTGGACGGAAATCGCGTAAATGTGTGAGTTATTTTTCCCCCGGAATATAAATTGAATATGAAATATGTGCAAATGTGTGTGTGAGTGTGTAAGTATTTCCCCCCTCAAACCCTCCCGCCAACCATTCAACTCCTGAACGTGAAAGATACATTCATTGAAATGAAACATAAATTCAAGTACGGAAAGATGAAACTTTTCCATTTTCATCCAGTTCGAAGAAGGGAGGGAGGGCAGGTGAGCGAGTGTGTGCGCTTTTTTTCTCACTTTTATTCATATTTTCACACCATATTTTTTCTGTTGTTCTCAGTTTTCCTATTTGTTTGATTTCATTTCGTTCTTTTTTTTTGCAGTTCACCATTGTTCCCGAACGGCGTTGAGTGGTATTTCATGTTGCTTCAACATGTTGTTGAAGTGTACAGTTAGGGAGCTATCTCCTCTTGTCCTGAAGCCGATAAATGAAAAGGTGTTGACGCGTTGAAAGCGCATCAACTCATCGCTGAGTAGCAAGGCTGAGCTGTGAAGGTAAATGCGTGCGTGTGTGTGCAATTTTAACGCGTATATATAGGTATGTGTGTGTATGTAAGTTTATACACTCTACAATGGGGCAAAAGATATATTGGGGCCTTTTCAAGGATAAACTCTCCAAAAACGTAAATTTTTCAAATATCATTTTTCAAGGATCGACTGAAGAATGGATGACGTGTATTATTTTACGGACCAACTGACCGATAGATTGGATATTTTAAGGATTTCTTTTGATCAACTGGCAATAAACCTGAATGTTTAAGGATCTTTTTCAAGAATCAGCTGAACAATAAATGTAGATTTCTTAAGTGTATTTTTTTAGGGGTCAACAAACTAATAATCGTGGATTTTTAAGGATATTTTTCAAGGATTAATAAACGTGGATTTTTTAAGGATATTTTTTCAAGGATTAATAAACGTGAATTTTAAAAAGGATATTTTTTCAAGGATTAATAAACGTGGATTTTTAAGGATATTTTTTCAAGGATTAATAAACGTGGGTTTTTAAGGATATTTTTCCAAGGATTAATAAACGTGGATTTTTAAGGATATTTTTTCTAGGACTAATAAACGTGGATTTTTTAAGGATATTTTTTCAAGGTTTAATAAACGTGGATTTTTTAATGATATTTTTCAAGGATTAATAAACGTGGATTTTTAAGGATATTTTTTCAAGGATTATTAAACGTGGATTTTTTAAGAATATTTTTTCAAGGATTAATAAACGTGGATTTTTTAAGGATATTTTTTCAAGGACATTATTTCAAGGATTAATAAACGTGGATACTTTAAGGATATTTTTTCAAGGATTAATAAACGTGGATTTTTAAGGATATTTTTTCAAGGATTAATAAACGTGGATTTTTAAGGATATTTTTTCAAGGATTAATAAACGTGGATTTTTAAGGATATTTTTTCAAGGATCAACTGACTAATGAACGTGGATTTTTTAAGGATATTTTTCAAGGATTAATAAACGTGGATTTTTTAAGGATATTTTTCAAGGATTAAAAAACGTGGATTTTTTTAAGGATATTTTTTCAAGGATCAACTGACTAATGAACGTGGATTTTTTAAGGATATTTTTCAAGGATTAAAAAACGTGGATTTTTTTAAGGATATTTTTTCAAGGATTAGTAAACGTGGATTTTTTAAGGACATTTCTTCAAGGATCAACTGACTAATGAACGTGGATTTTTAAGGATATTTTTCAAGGATTAAAAAACGTGGATTTTTTTAAGGATATTTTTTCAAGGATTAGTAAACGTTGATTTTTTAAGGACATTTCTTCAAGGATTAGTAAACGTGGATTTTTTAAGGATATTTTTTCAAGGGTCAATAAATGTGGATATTTTAAAGATATTTTTTCAAGGATTAATAAACGTGAATTTTTTAAGGACAAACAAACGTGAATTTTTTAAGGACAAACAAACGTGGATTTTTTAAGGATATTTTTTCAAGGATTAACAAACGTGGATATATTAAAGATATTTTTTCAAGGATTAATAAACGTGGATTTTTAAGGACCAACAAACGTGGATATTTTAAAGATATTTTTTAAGGATTTATAAATGTAGATGTTTTAAGGATATTTTTTGTAGGATTTATAAACGTGGATTATTTAATGATCAACTGACAAAACAACGCGGATTTTAAAGCGTATTTTCTCAAGGATCAACTGATAAATAAATGTGGATATTTTTGAAGGACCTAGAGACCAATAAACGTGAATTTTTGAATATTTTTTCAAACGTGAATTTTTGAATATTTTTTCAAGGACCCATAAACGTGGAGTCCTAGACCAGCAAACGTGGATTTTCAAAAGAATATTTTTTCAAGGACTATCCAATGAGCGTGAATTTTCAAAAGAATATTTTTTCAAGGACCCACAAACGTGGAGTCCTATACCAACAAACGAGGATTTTCAAAATAATATTTTTTCAAGGACCATCACAACAATGAGCTTGAATTTTCAAATGAATATTTTTTCAAGGACCATTACAACAACAGACGTGGATTTTCAAAAGAACATTTTTTCAAGGACCATCAGGACAATGAGCTTGAATTTTCGAAGAATATTTTTTTCATGGACCATAACAAAAACAGACGTGGATTTTCAAAAGAACATTTTTTCAAGGACCATCAGGACAATGAGCTTGAATTTTCAAAGAATATTTTTTTCATGGACCATAACAACAACAGACGTGGATTTTCAAAAGAACATGTTTTCAAGGGCCATCAGGACAATGAGCTTGAATTTTCAAAGAATATTTTTTTCATGGACCAAGAGGACAATGAGCGTGGATTTTCAAAGAATATTTGTTTCATGGACCATCAGAACAATGAGCGGGGATTTTCAAGGAATAATTTTTTCATGGACCATCAGGACAATGGGAGTGGATTTTCAAAAGAAATTTTTTTCAAGGACCATCACAACAACAAATGTGGATTTTTCAAAGAATATTTTTTTCAAGGACCATCACAACAACAGACGTTTATTTTTCAAAGAATATTTTTTTTCAAGGACCATCACAACAACATACGTTTATTTTTCAAAGAATATTTTTCTCAAGGACCATCACAACAACAAACGTTGTTCGTGGAGGATTTGTATCAATTTCTTGAAATATTTTGTAAAATACACTTCAAAAGATTGAAATTAAGATATTTTCCTAAGGATGAGTGGACGGTCCACTTTCTTCCAAAGGTATTCCGACTGTCAAAAAATATTTGTTAACAGAAGACCTGCAGAATTTTATTCAACTATGTTAAAATTCAAGTGTTTGTTTTCTCTTTCGAGACGAGCTTAATGATCAGGAATTTGCAGTGAAAAGGAAAGCCAGATAGACACTATCACACACTCACCACTATGCGACGCGTTTCGCCGTTGGTTAAGCGGCTCATCAGGCATATTTGGTGTGGATGATGGCTTACAAGGGCCGTTCTCTGGTAAGTAGTATATATTTCGAACTTATTGCAAATTAGCATATACGAATTATACACTAGAAACTCTCCAGGTTCGACTCAAGTTCTATTGGCAGATCTTTTTCACAGCAAAGTTTTTGTTTTTGTAGTGATGGATTTTTTGTCCACAACAACTACATTGCTTCCAATGCATACACTTGTTTTTTTAGTGCTGCTTTAGGAAGACGGGTTAATGGCTCTGAACGTAGAGACGGCAACTTCTAGTTGGCTGCACACCGAGGTCCGCGGTTCAAATCCCACAGCCAGGCTCGGCTGAATTTTTGAGTTTTGCCTTGTTAAGGCGAAGATCATATGTTTTATGATTTATGTGTTTGTTTTCTCTTTCGAGACGAGCTTAATGATCAGGAATTTGCAGTGAAAAGGAAAGCCAGATAGACACTATCACACACTCACCACTATGCAACGCGTTTCGCCGTTGGTTAAGCGGCTCATCATTCGTTTATATAAAAATGAGAAAGAACATTTTATTTTAATAATAACAGAAGTTCCAACTTTTAAAAGATATTATATCAGTAGAGAAATGTTCCCCTCCTTAGATCACCTTTGAAAGGTCTTCTATAAGTAACAGATAACCTTCTATTTTATAGATAACCTTTCCCAAGACTTTTATCAACAGAAGACCAATATAAGTGCTGTATCCATAAAAAATATAGTCCCTTAAATCCACAGAAAGGCTGCGAAAGTTCTTCTGTCCATAGAAGATAGGTCGAAGATAGAAGACCTACAAAATGTATTTTGCCTATAGCCAAACAGTGACAATTTTTCTATAGCGAACCTGTGTAACGGCCTATATATACCGAAGAACCATGAATGGTTCTACACATAAAGGAACCTAAAACCAGTAGAATTATTTTTTACCTCCTTGTTTGTTTAGTTTCTCCTACGGTTATATACCTTTATCATCTATTTGTATTGTAGGGCATTTCATTATCGACCGCATCCTTTTTCATTTGGTCTTTTACGCCAAACTTTTTTTGTTCTATTGTAAATGAAATCACAACAAAAATATTTATTTAAACTCTCGTAAAAAGGTACACCACCTCGTAGCAACAACCAACCACAGTGGTTGGCAAAAAACAATTGTAACGCGGGTTATTATTACATACATTCGCACTTTTCTGTAACAACAATGAGGTTATGTGATTTGGTAGGAAAAAATGCAGTTTAGTTTTACAGTTTTTCTGATTGAGAATGTGAAATTGATTACATAAAGGTAAAAGTGTGTCAAACGGTATATGGAGGTTGAGTTATGTTTATTTTCATAGTTAGACGCCGAATATTGAAGTGAGTGAGAGTCCATTTTATCTCTAATAATTATTAATCAGGTTTTAGTGCGGAAAAATATGATAATTCTGATCCTTTCAGATTTTTTTTTCAAATAAAAACACAGAAATCAAACATTCTTGAAAATGATCAGAACCTTATTATGCACATACATTACTATGTAGGTTATTTGTACCACTTGGCGTATGATTACCAAACCAACTTAAATTCTTTGTTCCGTAGCGTATACGCTACTGTGTACTTCATCAACTAGTTATCATTTATATTGTTTCATTTAGTAAAAGAAGTTATTTTCATTAAAACCATAATTTTAGTCAAAACTGAATTTTTGTAACCATTACACAAAATTTCAGTTTTGTCTAAATTCTGGTTTTAATGAAAATAACTTCTTCTACTAAACTCATTATCCCCAAAGCAGTGAATTCTCAGTGTGTGTATTCAAGTGGTATTGTATATATATTTATCGTATTAATATCTCTTTAAGTGCGGTTTTTGCTTCATTCTAACAGAGCAAAATATCTCTGAAAAGTAATCGCATTACAAATCATAATAATAACAATTATTTATAATTTTCAAAATTCACAGCACATCATCGCATCCAAAATAAATCCAAACTAAGCTAATTATAATTTCGCTGTTGGAAAGGTTGTCTAACAAACTAATGCAAATATTTTGAATACTCTGACTTGATTATTTTCAAGAATTTGTTTAAAACATATGATATCGAAGTCTAATTCATCATAACTTTGTATCTTTCAGATCCGCCTAAACCTAGAGCTAGAGTCTTCCAATAATTTGAGATTTCGTCAATAGACAGAAAATAAAAAAGTGAAATGTGATTTTTGGAAGAATATCGTTTTCAGTGAATATATGAAATCTTACTAACTTAAATAAATTTACTTACTTAAATTTACTTACTTACTTAAATAAATTTTGAAGTGTTAAAATATTGCAAATCTTCTGTAGGCTATTGCATCTGAAAGTGATTAGAAGTGGTTACAGGGTATGCAACCTAAATGTATAGATTACGAAATCTGGTGGAAAATAGATATAGTCTATAGTATGTTTAAAAAAACTCACAACGTAACTGCTCGTTTCTTTATGAACTGCAAATTTGCAAGAAATAGACTCTCAGCTTTTAAGAAATTAGGTAGTCTCATAATATTTTCATTATTTTAATTTTATGATTATATACTTAATGTATTCTCTATTTATGCTTATTCACCGTTACATATATTTCGATTATCACTGTGAGTATCACCACTCTTGGGTCTAATTGAGAATTGATGCAGGTCTTGAGTCTCGATATTGAATTAAAGCTGCGGTGGTGGTGGATTGAGAATAACGTTCACGGCCGCCTGATGTTTATTTCTCAATGAAAAGTCCCCCTAAAATTGTACATCCGTTCCAATAGTTCGTGTTAGGCGTTTTTAGTACTCAAAATGCACAATTTTTTTAATTAGACAATTAAAAAAAGTCTTTGAGCGTCGTATTTAATTATCAGACTTTTAAGGTTTTATATATTATTAAAGTTTTTCCTATTCCAGAAAGAATAATGGGATAATTTTAACCTCTTATACCAAAAAGTCTTCAAAATCTTTCATTTTGAAGTTTACCGTGGACGATATTTGTAAAAGCAATTTGCACAAGGGACCCAAATCCAATTTTTCTGTCCAAAACTATGTCAACGTCTCCACATGTAAACCCTAGAAACCAAAAGTGAACACAATATCAAAATTTCAGAATTTCGGTCCTCTCCTGTCACCCAATACTAAATTTAATAACATTTATTGCGAATATCCAAAACAATCTGCATCTCTCCATCCTAGACATAAACAGTGATCCAAAATTAGTATCATTTAGTACTATTCGACAATTATAGTATGTATTTGCAAAATCGCCGGCAGATCTCAACACCAGGTACGAACAGAGACCTTAATATCAAATTTCAAAATATCAGCTCTATCCTAGGAATCAATTACAAATTTATTACCATTCTTTTCGTACAACTATACTTCTCATATCCAAAACCAACACCTTTTCTCAAACACAAATACCAAAACTGACATCCATATCAAGTTACAGTTCTATTCTTTCACCCAGTGTCAATTTAAGTACTATTTAGTAATTTTCGTAAAATTTTAGTACAATGTTTCAAAACCACCGACCACCGAAGATACCGACAGAGACTTCAATACCAAACTTCAGAAATCCAGCCCTTCATACCAAATATGGTGCCATTTATTAATTTTTGTAAAAGAAAACAATTTCAAAACTACATCCATATCTAAATCCCAGATACCAACTGATACCTCAATATCAAATTTTACGGTACGTATTTCCAAACCTCTGCCAAATCTAAAACACAGATACCATCAATAGTCTGAAAAGATAATTTAAGAATCTTAACTCTATCCCTTCACCAAATATAGTATCATTCAGGACATTTCGTACAATTATAGTACATATTCCCGAAACCGCCTTCATATGTCCAGGCTACACATGAACGGCGACCTTAATACCAATATTCAGATTTCGAGCACTATCTGTTCACTCAATACCAAATTGTACAAAATGTAGTGCTATTTAGTACTTTCGTGTACTTGTAGTACACATTTCCAAAGCCACTTTTTTATCACAAACTTACCACCAACAGGGATCCCAATATCAAAGCTTCGAAAATTCAAATTCATCCTTTCACCTGTTTCAAACTTAGTTCCCACATTTAGTGCACATTTCCAAAACCACCAAAACCAAATATAAGACTTACATTCACACCTTGATTCTCATATCAAAATTTCAAGTTTTTTAAAAGTTTAGTACCACTTTAGTACCTTGAATTTAAAATTTCCAAATATCCTGCTGTACATCTATCTTGCACTCCTTCAGTGACTCTCATTTAAAATTTCAGAATTCGAGCTCTTTCCGTTTGTCGAATACAATGTATTCTATTTTTAGTACATTCTAGTACTTTTTGTACCCTTTTAGGGCAAATTTCAAAAACACAGCCTTACCACACGCCCAGGTACCAAGACTGGTACCTAGCTTCAGCCGTTCCCTCTTGACATTGATTCTCAGTCAGTCAGTTATTTTAATACTCTTTTATATATAAAGATTGATTTTTCTATTAGCTGAATATATCATAAATGGGTTTATATTTAAAGGCGTGGTATATTTATCCAAAGAGGTTCAAAGTTCAAAATTCCATTTTATATCTCAAGCATTATAAAGTAAAATTTCACAGCTGAACCTACAGAATTGCTTACAGCTCCATATTAAGGTTCCTTGTTTTGAGATCTTAAACTTAAAACCCGATATTTTCCATGTGGGGCATATTGGTCCACTACTTCTGCTACCTCCCCACTAAAGGGTTCCAAATTTTCGATAACCATGAAGTTTGTAAAATGCGAAATGAGCATCCGATTGCTTCAAACTCGGCACATCTCAATATTTCTATCAACACAAGACAAGGTGTGAAGATGGAATATGTCGGACCACTCCTCCTGGCACCTTCCCCACAAAGGGTCAAATTTTTGAATTTGAATTTTTTTCAGGCCAAATCGTTAGTTATCAGAGTTAGTTTAGATGAGAAGTGAGTTCGGTATATTCCCCATAAAGGGACAACATTTTGAATAGACATAATGTAAGTCCAAATATATTTTATAAACTGATATAGGCTGAAGATATACTGATACTTTTTACTGCTACAAGTTGTTACATATTATTTCAATGTTATTTTTTAAGCAACGCAAACTTTAAATTTTCAACAAAAGTTTAAATATTAGATGATAAATATTCTCTCCTAAAATTGTTACAAATTCCCTATCTCTTTCTCTAATATATTCCAGTTTAATTACAAATCCCAACTGTAAAAGTGTTTTACAATAGCCCTCATAGTATTTAATATTTAACGTTTCACTACTACCAGTACTTATACAAAAGCCAGGGGTTCTAAAATTCAATTCTGAAGCTACAAATACTACCAATCCACTGTGCATGTCCTACATTGTATAAATTATAAACTAACGAATATTAATGATTCTACCTTATTTATGTCAAATTCAATGAAATAATAACAGCTCAGACAATGTTGCCGTGTTAAGGAGAAATGTGAGGGCGAAAGGAACGAAGAAAAAAATACAGCAACAAAACAAAAATAATTCTGGGTTGTTGTTATAATGCTAATGGGTTTTGAAAAATTGTTAAGAAATTAGAAAATCATAAATTTTCATAAGACGAGACATCAAAGACGCCAACAGTTAACCATTAGGGAGCTGTTGCTGAGTAGAAACCATACCTCACGTAAGAGCATAACATTTGAGTTTTCAAAGAACAAAATACAATTGATGTTTTTATAAAATTAAAATTTATATTTTATTTTCTATTTTTCTCTCACATTTTATAATTTTGATAGAAATTAAACACAAACATATGGAATATTTTTTTATGAATTTTTCATTATTGTTTTAAGTTCATTCTGTTCTTTATTCGACCCTATAGGTCATGTTATTTTTGGTGTGGAACATATAAGTAATACAAGAACAACACACATGTTGAAATGAATAGGAAGTCATTGCGTTTGTTATCGAATAACTTCAATTTTTATTGCTTAAAAATACATTATATTAAAAAAAAAATTGAGGTTTTATATGAGGTCTTATTTTTTAGAAGTGTTCAAAATTGGTATTACTTTTCCGATAGAGGAAAACAAAAAAAGTCTATCTCAAAAAAAAAAAATATTTTTTTTCTGTAGAATACAAAACCCTTAAAAGGTGACCTTTCCATGGAGACGCTGATTGTTTTCTATAGATGACTGGGTGAACTCGGTATGAGGTTTTTATCCCCTCAGCCACATGGCATTTGATACAGCCAAAACATGCTATTCGAAATAACGGTTTTAGACCCTAGGTCTCTTTGGACCAAATACGTTTCAGGACATTTGCAGTCGATTTTGTCTCGCTGGTGCGACATTTAGTGTGGGAGGTACCAGAAGGAGTGGACCGATACATTCTATTTTCACACCAGACCTTGGGTTAATACAAATTATTGGGATGTGTGAAATTTGAATACAATCGGACTCTTACATCAGATTTTATAAGAGTTGTAATTATTCAAAATTTTGACCCTTGTGTGGGAGAGGTACCTGATGGAGTGGACCGATATTGTCCATTTTCGCACCTAACATAGCACTGATGAAAATACTAGGATTCGCAAAATTTTCTTTGAAAATTTTGACATTTTCGTTCGGAAATGGGCAATTGCGGCCCACTCCTTCTGGTACTTCCCACAGAAAGGGTCAAAATTTTGGATATCCACGAAGCTCATATAACGCGAAATTAACATCCGATTCCATTCAATATTTCCGTAAACACAAGATCTGTTACAAAGATGGTGGAGATCCGACCACTTCTTCTGGTACCTCCCCCCACGATGGGGCAAAATTTTTGAATAACCAAAACGATCATAAAATCCGAAATAAGCATCTGCGAAATTAACATTCGATCCTATTCAGATTTGGCACATTTCTATCAACACAAGATCTGTTGTCAAGTTTATAGAGATCGGACCATTCCTTCTAGTACATCCCCCACAATAACCAAAACGACCATAAAATCCGAAATAAACATCCGGATCTCTGCATATTTCACACATGCCATTATTTCTACTAACACAAGATCATCTATGAAGATAGGATATATCCGCCCACTCCTTCTGGTACATCCCCCACAAAAGGTCAAAATTATGCATTTGGAATATCCATGAGGCTCGCATAGGCGAATTTAACATCCGATTCCATTCAGACTTAGTACATTTTAATATTTCTGTCATCTGGCACCTCTATCACAAACGGTCAAAGGTTTTAACAAATAAGCATCCGGTTCTCTTCATACTGCACACATCTCATAATTTTACTAACATAAGATCTGCTGTGAAGATGGAATATATCGGACCATTCCTTCTGGTACCTGCCCCACAAAGGGTCACAATTTTGAATATCCATGAAGCTCATTAAAAACGAAATTAACAACCGATTCCGTTCAGACTTGGTACATCTCAATATTTCCATCGACAGAAGATCTGTTATAAACAGATCGGACTATTTCTTCGAGATATTGAATAATTTTATCTCTAAAAAATGCGAAATAATCATCCGATTCTCTTCAAATTTCATATATCCTAATATCATTACTAACGCAAGATCTTGTGAGAAGATATAATATTTCGCCCCACCCCTTCTGGCACTTCCATCGAAAAGCTGTCACCATTTTGAGTAACCATGAGGCTCACACAAAATGAGCATCCGTTTATTTTTAAACTCAGCACATCCCGATATTATTTCTATTAACACAAAACCAGGTATGAAGATGGAATATGTCGGAGCATTGCTTCTGGTACCGTCCCCACAACGAAATGAGCATCGGATTCCATTCAGACTGTCGACAAAACCGACTAATACTTTTTAATTTATTTTTAATCGTCAAACAAATAATAAAATTTTTCTAGAAATAAAGTAAAAAGTCATGACCTCGTTTACCTTCGCCTTCTTTCGAAGACGGCACTCATGCCCCAATTGCCCACAATCTTAAAGTAATAAAAGCAAAAAAAAAGTGCCTAACAATGGCTAACAATTTATTGGTCATATATGACCTTATGACAATGTTCGAACATAAATATTTTCTTCAATAATCGTTTTGTCCCTTACAATCTCATTTTTGTTTTTCCCTACCCCACCTCACGCCCATGATCATATCGCTTTTATTGTGTCATACAAAACAAATTACAACATAATAACATTACAAAATGAAAAACGCCTTGTTTTCTTGTCCGTCCAAGGGAAAGTAATGTTTGACACACACACACATATATATATGCATATATTGAATGAAAGGAGGTAAAGGATATACGTACACAAACATTTATGTAGGACGAAAGTATTACCTTTGCCATCAAATTCAAGGGAAATGGAAATCAAAGACAATCTGGCCAAGACGAAGTAATGAGGCTTTTAAAGGGATTCAAATGGTAATAAGAAAAAAGTTGAGGACATGAAGGATCAAAACAATACTGTCTGCCCGAAAGATTTTAAAAGAAACATTCTTCTTAAACATGTTAAAAAGGATTCGTCGATTTTGGGAGAGAGATGTATACCCTCTGCCAATGTTCATTTATCCATATTAATAAAAGAGTAAAGTAATTGACAGACAGAGGTGTCAATCTTTGTCCGAATGAGTTAAATGAGGCTTCGTGTTTTAATATTCGTACTAGAAAGGTACGAAAGTTATTAAAAGGTACTTAATATGGTATACTTTGTACAGGGTTAAATAAAAAACTGCAACATTTTACTTTTTTATTCAAATTTTATTGAATGAAAGCAAAAAATGTCGGAAATGGCATCAAATTTTAGAATAAGTCTAGATTTGTTCCAATTGATCACCTTTGGAATGAATTATAGCTTTCAAACGGCCTATAAACCGTCACACGATGCCCGAATGTTGCTCTGCGGTATTTTGGTTTATTCTCTGAGAAGCGCTTGAGATGATTGACACTTTGTTATTTAATAGTGCCAACCTCGCTTTCCAAAATACTCCAGACACAACAGTCCAAAGGATTGGTATCCGGAGATTTTGATGGCCATTGTGCACTGGAAATAAAGCGAGTATCCTCATTTTGTGACCATTCTTGGGTGGAGCTGAAATGTTCAAGGTCTGCGACCAAAATGTTTGCGTACCCAAGGCTTTAATACACCCTCCAGAATATTTTCGAGATAATGTTCTGCATTTATTTTGATGCCACGGTCGATTAATACGAGCGGAGAGCGACCATCGGCTGTTATGGCAGCGCACACCATCACCATGGTCGGCGCTTGAGTTCTTGTGGCCAACCGAAAGCGCAAATTTTCAGCTGACGGAGAAAATCAAATTTGGCAGTTCCCCACTTTCGGCCAAGCGAAGCAACTCTTTAGCTCTTTTGAGTCTATTTTCTTTCTGTTGCGGTGTAAGTTCTTGCACTTTTTGGAATTTCGATGGCTTTACCCCGAGCTCATTCTTCAATATTTGCCGAATGGAATATTGCGATATGTTCAGCTTACGAGTCGTTTTCGGCCACTGTGACGCGAGTTTCGATCAAGTCGCCTCTTTACTTTTCGAACCATTTCTGCTGATGTTGCTGTTTTCTTCCGTCGGGCTACGCTACCAGTAGCCCGACGTCAAAGAAACGGTAACCGGTAAACGGCTTTCAGCCAAATATAAAGAAATCACACTATCACGCTTGAATTACATCACGTATAACTTTTTTTCTTAACAATTCTGACCAAAATGCTTTAGTAGGCTTGTAAACAATATAATGGGCTGTCACTGGAATAATTTTAACAGCTGTCGGACGAGTGGCTTAGAAATGACAGCAGTCTAAAGTTGGTTGCAGTTTTTCATCTCACAATGTATGGTACTTAATTTGGTACAATTTAAATTTTTGGAGCACCGATGTTTTTAGAATCCTGAAATTTGAAAATAAAATTTCTATTGGGCTGTATGATGAAGGTAGTTATGAGAATTTGTACTTAAGTCACTAAATGGTACAAAATTAGGTACAAATTGGATTTGAATGAAACAATAGAAGCTTTGGAAATTTGTACTTATGTGTACTCAAGAGAACTAAATTTGGTAAAAATTGGAATTGTGATGCACCTAATGGAGCTGGGATTCTGTAATTTGGAATGAGAGTCAGTGATGAAGTGCAGGATATATGCACCAAAGAGTTATTGGAAGTTCGAACTTAAAATTTTGGAAATGTTCTAAAATGCCACTAAATTTCTAAAATTGTACAATTTGGTATTATGGGAACGAATAGAATTAAAAACTTGAAATTTGAGCATGAGAATCAAGGTTTGAAATTAAGTTTGAGATATAAAAGTGGTTTTGGAAATTTGTACTTAGTTTATGAACTATACTAAAGGTACTAAATTTGGAACCGTTTGATTAAGGGTGAATTTCGAAGTTTTGTATTAGGGCCCTTTGTGGTGGTAGGATTGAAATAAAGAGGCTTAAGGTTTTGGAAATGTGTACTACAAGTGCACATACTAAATAGTACTATATTTGGTACCGTTTGGTATTGGGTATACAGATGGTAAATGAAATCTGGATAGTTTTTAATGTGTAGCCTGGATAATGGATAAAAATTGTTATGGTATCTTTGAGTAAAGTATTAAGGTGGCTTTGGAAATGTGTACGAGGTATAAAGTATTGATTAACATTTTTGGTTAAATTGTAAATAATTGCATATTTTGAGTAATAACCAGTAAAAAAAGCCCTAAGGTCGGGCGGGGCCGATTTTATGATACCCTACACCTCTTTGCTAATTTAGTTGAGCTCCACATAACAATTAAAAGTTTTTATGGGAGAATTCAATCATACACGCCATGATTATAATTATAATTTAAAGTTCAAAGGACTAAATATGTGGAAGCATTTGTATCTTTTAAATTCGGACTTGTGCACAATTAATTTGAAATCAGATAAAGATATATGTGGGAGCTATATCCAAATCTGAACCGATCTCGATAAAATTTAGCAAAGGTATTTCTGAATATTGTTGTTACGGAGTGCATATTACGGATGTGGGTAACAAATATAAACAATCGGATGAACAATATATATGGGAGCTATAGCTATATCTGAACCGATCTTCACCAAATTTCGCATACTACCTTCTAGACTCAATTCGGTCGTATGTGCCAAATTCCATCCCATTTGGACAAATATTAGACGTTTGGTGCACAATAAAATGTAAATCGGACGAAGATATATATGGGAGCTATATCCAAATCTGAACCGATCTCGATAAAATTTAGCAAAGGTATTTCTGAGATGCATTTGATATATTTCCCCAAATATTGTTGTTACAGAGTGCATATTACGGTTGCGGAGGATAAAAATAACAAATCGGATGAACAATATATATGGGAGCTATAGCTATATCTCAACCGATTTCGATCAAATTTGGCACACTTATTTTCAGGCCTAATTTGATTGTATGTGCAGAATTTCATACTATTCGTTACGTTTGATGCACAATAAAAGGAAATCGGACGAAGATATATATGGGAGCTATATCTAAATTTTTACCGATTATCTCCAATTTCAATAGGGTTCGTCCTTGGGCCAAACAAATGTTGTTTGGAAAATTTCATCTCAATCGGATAATAAATGCGACCTGCATTTTGTTCACAAGAATACATGGACAGACGGACGGACGGACAGACGGACTGACATGCATAAATCAACTCAGAAAATGATTCTATGCAGATCATCGAAAGGGACTATGGATCGATCTCGTTTCCTTTTGCCTGTTACACACTAATGCACAAAGACATAATACCCTGACCACTTTGTGGTGTAGGGTATAAAAAGTCCTAACACGTACTGTTGGAACGAATGCAAATTTTAGGGTGGATTTTTCTCTGACGAAGTAGCGGGCACTTGCCTTATTATTCCCAAAAAAATACTTTTAGTAATAGCCCTCGAAAAAAAATTCTCTGATAGTCATTAAAGTATTATTTTCAAACTATTCAGGCTATTTTCTGTAAAAATCTTGCAAAAATAATCTTTAAAAATCCACGCTTTTTTCTGTAATAACCTAGAAAAAATATTCTTTAAAATCCACGCTTATTGTTGTGCTGGTCCTTGAAAAAATATTCCTTAAAAATCCACGCTTATTGTTGTGATGGTCCATGAAAAAATATTCTTAAAAAATCCACGCTTATTGTTGTGATGGTCCTTGAAAAATGTTCTTATAAAATGTACATTAAATGCTTTTGGTGTGTTCTGATGGTCCATAGAAAATAAAATACCGTAGCGGTTTTTGATCTCTACCGTTTAAATTTCTTCTCAGCTTTGTTATTATAAAATCAAGCAATTAAAATAAATTATAATTTGTATTGTTATATTCTTATTGCAAATTTTAAATGTGTATATGTGTGGGTTTGTGAAAAACAATTGCTTTAAAAGTGAACCATTAAGACTTCGATTACTTTGGAAATCAAAGAGCATAACGAACGCCCTCCCAAAAATACGCACTCATAGTTTTACACATTTCGGTAACCCAGTGAACAATTTCCAGAGTACTCAAGAAATTATATGTTACGAAACCAACTCTATTCTAGGAATATGAAATATTCATCAAAATTTGAAAAAGTTTCATTCGAAAATGTCGACATTTTGGAAAAGCTTAATTTTTTTGCCCAGTACACAAAGGTCATAATGTTACATAAAGGTTATAAATTGCCTTCATATCCTACCATTTTGCAAAGTTGTAATCACCATCACGCAAGTAAAAATCTGCTTACTGGGATATATATTTACATACATATATATTAAAGACAACTTGTATTGGAATTTTCCAAAAATCATTGTCATTGCCCGCCCTGTCATTAATTTGGTGGTGTGTGTGTTTTTGATTTTTTTGTTCCTTTTATTTAAAATTCATTTCATTTAGAAGCATTTAATTATTCCCATTAGTTGTTCAATATTTTATCACAACAATAATTATATAATTTCTTTTTAGGAAAGCCACAAAAACAACAAAACCCTGGTAAGGACAATTTATTTAATATTTTTTTTGTTACAACTACCATAGAATATTTTTAAATTTAAGAACATAAACAATTGACATAAATTAATGATGAACTATCAATCTGCATGGCATTGTTTATGTAACCAATAGCCAAGAAAGCTGTCTGGTACATCTACCCTCAGTAGCAAGGACAAATTTTTAAATAAATTATTTTAAGTAAACACTAATACATTGATAATTTATTTACACCAGAAATTAATTAAACTGAATCTAATTGAAACACACTTGAGTGAATTTTTTTACCGAACTTAGGAAAGGGGATGGTTTGTTTGGGAAGTATTATTGGGGGCATTAGGTAAGATTATTTAAAAATTGAATAAAAAACAAGTTAAAAAGTATCAGTCGGTTATGCCGACAGAGGTATACCCTCAGTCAATCTTCAATTATTTAAACATATTTTGACTTCTGTTAGGATTTTTCAAACGACTGGCCCCTGTATTCTTGATGAGCATAAAATTCTATGTCGATTTAGCGATGTCCGTCCGTCTGTGGAAATCACTCTAGCTTCCGAACAAAAAGGAGTTGGTTGATAAAACTTTGCTCAAATGTATATTATGTCTGCAGGACTTTTGGTATTGAAAATAGGCCACGTAGGTTCACATTTTGGTATATCCCCAATATTCGGTATTTTGGTGATTTAAGCGACATTGTTCACCGGAAATTTTTCAAATTTGCTATTTGAAGCCTATGATAGAAAATTGTCTGTGCAGGTCCGCGTCTTCGTATAGCCCCAATATAACGGTACCTCCCGATATTCGGTATTTTGATAATTTTAGCGAGATATTCAACAGAATTGTTTCAAATTTGGTATTTGAAGTTCGTAATGGATACTGGAACCTATGATAGAAAGTTGTCTGTGCAGCTCCAAGTTTTGGTATAGCCCCCTACAATGATACCTCTCTATATTCGGCATTTTAATGATTTTAGCTACATTATTCACCGATTTTTTCAAGTGAGGCATTTGAATATTGTAATGGCTCATGACAAAACTTGCCTCTGCAGGACCACGTCGTCGTATAGACCTAATATAACGGCTACATTCGATATTTTTAAGATTTTAAGTGAATTTTTATTTTCTTGAAAATTTCCAAATTCATTCAACGTCCGACCCGGCCGAACTTACAGCTTTTTTCCTTGTCATACTTCATCTATTACAGATAAAAACATTGATATGGGCAATTTTACAAGAAAATCGAACATAGACGTTATAATTTGAACAGAATTCGCTGGCTTGTTTCGCAGGCTATGTCCAATGAAAGTATTGAAAATTGTGACCCTTTGTGGTTGAGGTACCAGAAGGGGTTCGCAGATATATATCATCTTCACAACAGATCTTGTGTTAGCGAAAATGTTTCTATGTTTGAAATTTGAAGAGAAATGGATGCTTATTTCGCTTTCTCTGAGCGTTTTGTTTTTCAAAACCTTCAGCCATATGTGGGGGAGTTACCAGAAGAAATGGTCCGATCCCTACCATTTTATCTCATGTTGATGTAAATATTGAGATGTACTAAGCCTAAATGGAATCGGATGTTAAGTTCGCGTTTTATGAGCTGCAGAGATATTCAACATTTTGACCCTTTGTGGAGGGGGGGGGGGGGGGGGTACCAGAAGGAGTGGACCTATATATCCCATCTCCACAGAATAAGCAGAAATAATGGGATATGTGAAATATGAAGGAAATAAAATGATTATTTCGGATTTTATAATCGTTTTTGTTATTCAAAACGTTGATATTTTATGGGGGAGGTACCAGAAGAAATGATCCGATAGAATCATAGAGATATAGAGATATACCAAGTCTGAATGAAACCGTTTTATTCACATTTTATGAGCTTCATGGATATTGAAAATTTTGCCTCAGAAGGAGTGGACCGATACATTCCATCTTTACACCAGCCCATGGTTTAATAAAAATATGTGATGTGTGAAATATGAAGAGAACTGGATGCTTATTTCTGATTTTATGATCGTTTTTTGGTTATTCCAAACTTTGACCATTTGTGGGGGAGGCACCAGAAGGAATGATCCGATCTCCACCATATTTTTAACAGATATTGTGTTGATGGAAATATTGAGATATACCATATCTGAATAAAATAGGATGTTAATTTCGTGTTTTATGAGCTTCATGGATATTCAAAATTTTGTCCCTTTGTGGGAATCGGATGTTAATTTCGTGTTTTATGAGCTTCATGAATGTTCAAAATTTGGGCCCTTTGTGGGTGAGGTACCAGAAGTAGTGATCCCCATTATTTCACCTTCACAACAGACCTTGGATTTATAAAAATATTTTGATGTGTGTAATTTGAAGACAATCGGACTCTTATATTTATATTTATTTAAAATTTGAGCCTTTGTGGGGGAGGTACTTGATGGAGTGGACCGATATTGTCCTTTATTCGCACCAAACCTAGCACTGATGCAAATAATAGTATTTGCAAAGTTGGAGCAAAATCGGATTATTCTTTCTTTTCTGTGCACTAAATCGTTTTCTTTGAAAATTTCATACTGTTGTAGGGGAGGCACCAGAAGGAGTTGACCGATATTGCCCATTTCCAAAGTGGGTCTATATTGATAATAATATTACGATCTACCAAGTTTGGGGGGAAAATCGAATTCTTCTTGCGAGAATTAGTACTAGACACTGAAACGGAATTGGCCTAAAGAGACCTGGGGTCTGAAACAGTAATTGCGAAGAGGCACATTTTGGCCGTATCAACTGATATATACCGTCGGTAGGCTGAGGGTATAATAATTAAAGGAATTTCGGACATAACTGTCCTAAAGAAAAAACAAAACAAGTGAAAAAGCAGTACGTTCGGCCGGGGCTGACTTTGAATATTCTCCACTATTTTGGAAATTTTCAAAATAAAAAAAAAAATAAATAAATAAATAATAGAATAGAATGTCGTTATATAAATTCTGTTTTAATCTTAAAAATACCGTATGTAGGGAGTTACCGTTATTTTGGGGTCTATGCGAAGACTTGGACCAGCAATTTTCTGTCACAGGCTATAGTACCCAGTACGAAATTTTAACAATTCCAGTGAATAATGTAGCTATAATCATCAAAATACGGAATATAGGGAAGTACAGATATTTAAGGGCCATGCGAAGACCTGCTCAGAAATTTCTTTCATAGGCTGTACTTCTCATTAGGAACTTCAAATACGAAATTTGAAACAATTCCCTTGAATAGAGTCGCTTAAATCATCAAAATACCGAATATCGGGAGGTACCGATATTTAGGGGCTATACGAAGTATATAAGGGCTATGATGGAGGGTATAAAAATATATTCAAAGAAAAAATTAATAGAACAGTGTTTGGCTTGCTTGTTTGGGATACCATAGTATTTTGTTGTTGCAAAATCGTCAGGCAAAATCCCATTATTGTTGTTTTTATAAAAACAACGTTTGTTTATGAGTGGAGAACGATGGTAATGTTTACCAGGGGGTAAGGCAGGGAATACCTAGGTTTCGGAAAGAGCCACCAATCCTCATCAGTTCCCTTGTTTCTTGTCTGGGATATTCTCCCCAGAAGTTATTTTAAAAAATAACTTCTATGACAAAAAACATTTTTTACCCAAGTGACGAGATCGTAAGCTCAATAGAAGAGGAACAAAAGAATTACATAAAACGAAAATTCTTTTGGAAAATCTTCTAAATCTAGGTTGAACGAAAGCATAACAAGTGGAGAAAGATGTAAATGTTTATAAGTGCGGTTGTAAGATTTAGAAGATTTTCCAAAAGAATTTTCGTTTTATGTAATTCTTTTGTTCCTCTTCTATTGAGCTTACGATCTCGTCACTTGGGTAAAAAATGTTTTTTGTCATAGAAGTTATTTTTAAAATAACTTCTGGGGAGAATATCCCAGACAAGAAAAAAGGGAACTGATGAGGATTGGTGGCTCTTTCCGAAACCTAGGTATTCCCTGCCTTACCCCCTGGTAAACATTACCATCGTTCTCCACTCATAAACAAACGTTGTTTTTATAAAAACAACAATAATGGGATTTTGCCTGACGATTTTGCAACAACAGAAAAAACAAGTAAGCAAAGGCTACAGTCGAGCGGGGCCGACCGTTGAATACCCTACAACACTATAATAAATGATACAGTTTATATAGGCCATATACTCGAAAGAATTCCACAAGATATTGTGACAAATAATAAAAGAAAACCATCAGGTTTCGTTCTAATTTTCGAATAATAGAAACTTGATCTAATTTGCTCATTTCCAATTTATAGGAAGATGTTGCACGTAAATGGTCCTCCTAGATCTGGAACCAATATTTCCCAAAGACATATAATCTCTCAGAAGTGGCAAAAGATTAACATTTATTATTGGTTTTGACTTAAACGCATCTATATGAGATACAGACATTTGACTATATTCTTCAACGAAATCAGCCTTAACGAAATAGTCAGAAGTGCGTCTTTCCTGTATTTGTGAATTCTCCAAAAAGACACTGGAATGGATATTTTCGTATTTTGTCTACAAAAGTTGGCAAACTAGTTCACACATTGAATATTTTTGGATGGCCATCCAAAACTATTTGGCTTTTGCAATGTCCGGTAACCTCCATTCAAATGCGATCGGGCGATAATTACGACCTGCTGACAATTTTGCAGTTTTTTTGTCCATTTCAACCCCTAAATATATGGCGATTATCTCCAAAAAGAGTAGGCTTCTATTCTGACCCTCATCTTATCCCCATGCACAATTTCATAAGGATCGGGCCATAAATGCGATCTGTATATGATATCCTGATATCCTAACTACTTAGTTTTGTTAGATGTAGAAATATTACCAAATGTTTAATTCAAAATGAAAATATGCCAAAAATATGACAAAATTGAAAAAATATGAGAAAATTTTACAAAATCAATATTTTCATCTTTAGAGAGGTATTTTTATGCGATTTTTTAGACGTTTTTTCTTTCCTGACAAGAGGCCATTCTGAATTAATGAGAACTGTCGAACTGTCATATGTGAGTTCAGCCGTTCAGCCGTTCTCGACATATAAGAGATTTTTCAAGCATATCCTCTTTGATAGACATATATATCGCACATATTTTGCTATATATCCGATTTGATGGATGTTAACATCAATGTAAAGATCAGAAGTCACCTTGTCATGGCTTTTGATTTCGCCGGGATTTAAAATATTCGCGGTTTAATGAAAAATTTTGAATTTTTTTAACACAAAAGATATGGTCTATTGTACCCGCTAAATATTATCCGATGACCACCCGAATTGGTAGGCTTCTTCCCCGCACTAAAGTCTAGCTACATGCGCAATTCCGCGTCGATTGGTCTATAATTGCGACCTGTAGAGCAACTGCAAAATCAGGAATTTTTTCAGTTTTTGGTCCATTTCAACCCCTAAATATTATGCGATCATCACCAAAAGAAATAGGGTTCTATTCTGACCTTAACCCCACCTACATTCTAAATTTCGTGAAGATCGGGCCATAATTGCGACCTGTAGAGTGATTACAAATTAACATGGACAGACGGACAGACGGACAGACGGACAGACGGACGGACGGACATACATAGCTAGATCGACTCAGCTCGGCGAGCTAGGAAGATCCATATGTACTTTCCTATATGGGAAACCAATATTTCGAGGTGTTACATAAATTCTGGCCCAATCAAACTTATAATACCCCCAACACATAGTGTTGTAGGGTATAATTAATGTTTAATGAATATTAAATCTTCATTTTCTTTAGCATGGAATATTTTTTCGCTTTTAAATGTTGAACACTTCAGTTTCTTTTTTTGGCCATAACTCCTTTATTATTGTATTTTTCGCACTTTAAATACGAGGTTTTCCCCTCACAACTATTCCTTTGAAAACCGCCTTTAAATCATAATAAAATATTTTGTTCTCCATTTTTTAAAAGAATATTGTACCAGGAATCCAGTATCATGGGAAAACCGCAATTATCTTCATCATTCATAATAACACCAAAGGCAACGTCCATGGAAATTGCAAAAAAAAAAAAGAAACGAAACGAGAAAATGGCAATGAAAGTCATGCATACTCTCAATTATGAAACGCTCATCTCATCCAGCTTATGATTGAGAAGTAGCTTTATATTGATGGCATATTTCAACGTGGCCAGTCGAGCAAATTGCTCTTCTCTACAGCTGCTACTGTTGCTGCTGTTGTTGAAGAACCTTAAGGCACTTTCCAGGTTTTGTGAGTATATGTGTGTGAGTTTATTTCTCTTCCTGCTCCTTCCATTCTTTTTTTCCGTGTGATGGAGGATAATCTTCCTTTGTTAATTATTGGTAGTGGTCAATACGTTAGTGTTGGCTTTAATCTTTTGTAGCTGCTACTACTGCTGCTGCTGCCGTTGGTGGGTTTTGTTATTGTCGTTGCCATTACTTTTCTTGTTGTTATTGTCGTTTGTGTGTTATTTTCCCCCTATATGTCAATACTTGAACACTATGTCGTCCAATAATGATCAAATTTCCAATAAATCGCCTCATCTCTGATTTCATGCCTGCTCCTCAATGCTAACACTCTCACAATGATGAGGACGATGATGATACTTACCCATCTACTTGAATGTTTTGTACATGGAGAACATGCATCGACGACATACTCTCAAGCATAACATGAACACACTCACACACACACACATATCCTGACAGATAAACTATCATAATGACAACAATAACAACTACAAGCACTTGAGAGCATAAACAGCACAGTGGAAGGAAAAGTGAAAGCGTGGATTTTTAAAGAATATTTTTTCAAGGACCTTCTGAATAATAAGCGTCGATTTTTAAAGAATATTTTTTTCAAGGACCAATAGACCAAGAAACGTGGATTTTTAAAGAATATTTTTTCAAGGACCTTCCGAATAATAAGCGTGGTTTTTTAAAGAATATTTTTTCAAGGACCTTCTGAATAATAAGCGTGGATTTTTAAAGAATATTTTTTCAAGGACCTCTACTACAATAAGCGTGGATTTTTAAAGAATATTTTTCAAGGACCTTCTGAATAATAAGGGTGGATTTTTAAAGAATATTTTTTCAAGGACCTTCTGAACAATAAGCGTGGATTTTTAAAGAATATTTTTTCAAGGACCTTCTGAATAATAAGCCTGGTTTTTTAAAGAATATTTTTTCAAGGTCCTTCTGAATAATAAGTATGGATTTTTAAAGAATATTTTTTCAAGGACCTTCTGAATAATAAGCGTGGTTTTTTTAAGAATATTTTTTCAAGGACCTTCTGAATAATAAGTATGGATTTTTAAAGAATATTTTTTCAAGGACCTTCTGAATAATAAGGGTGGATTTTTAAAGAATATTTTTTCAAGGACCTTCTGAATAATAGCGTGGATTTTTAAAGAATATTTTTTCAAGGACCTTCTGAATAATAAGCGTGGATTTTTAAAGAATATTTTTTCAAGGACCTTCTGAATAATAAGCGTGGATTTTTAAAGAATATTTTTTCAAGGACCTTCTGAATAATAAGCGTGGATTTTTAAAGAATATTTTTTCAAGGACCTTCTGAATAATAAGGGTGGATTTTTAAAGAATATTTTTTCAAGGACCTTCTGAATAATAAGCGTGGATTTTTAAAGAATATTTTTTCAAGGACCTTCTGAATAATAAGCGTGGATTTTTAAAGAATATTTTTTCAAGGACCTTCTGAATAATAAGGGTGGATTTTTAAAGAATATTTTTTCAAGGACCTTCTGAATAATAAGCGTGGATTTTTAAAGAATATTTTTTCAAGGACCTTCTGAATAATAAGCGTGGATTTTTAAAGAATATTTTTTCAAGGACCTTCTGAATAATAAGCGTGGATTTTAAAGAATATTTTTTCAAGGACCTTCTGAATAATAAGCGTAGATTTTTAAAGAATATTTTTTCAAGGACCTTCTGAATAATAAGCGTGGATTTTTAAAGAATATTTTTTCAAGGACCTTCTGAATAATAAGCGTGGATTTTTAAAGAATATTTTTTCAAGGACCAATAGACCAAGAAACGTGGATTTTTAAAGAATATTTTTTCAAGGACCTTCTGAATAATAAGCGTGGATTTTTAAAGAATATTTTTTCAAGGACCTTCTGAATAATAAGCGTGGATTTTTAAAGAATATTTTTTCAAGGACCTTCTGAATAATAAGGGTGGATTTTTAAAGAATATTTTTTCAAGGACCTTCTGAATAATAAGCGTGGATTTTTAAAGAATATTTTTTCAAGGACCTTCTGAATAATAAGCGTGGATTTTTAAAGAATATTTTTTCAAGGACCTTCTGAATAATAAGCGTGGATTTTTAAAGAATATTTTTTCAAGGACCTTCTGAATAATAAGCGTAGATTTTTAAAGAATATTTTTTCAAGGACCTTCTGAATAATAAGCGTGGATTTTTAAAGAATATTTTTTCAAGGACCTTCTGAATAATAAGCGTGGATTTTTAAAGAATATTTTTTCAAGGACCTTCTGAATAATAAGCGTGGATTTTTAAAGAATATTTTTTCAAGGACCTTCTGAATAATAAGGGTGGATTTTTAAAGAATATTTTTTCAAGGACCTTCTGAATAATAAGCGTGGATTTTTAAAGAATATTTTTTCAAGGACCTTCTGAATAATAAGGGTGGATTTTTAAAGAATATTTTTTCAAGGACCTTCTGAATAATAAGCGTGGATTTTTAAAGAATATTTTTTCAAGGACCTTCTGAATAATAAGCGTGGATTTTTAAAGAATATTTTTTCAAGGACCTTCTGAATAATAAGCGTGGATTTTTAAAGAATATTTTTTCACGGATCCTCTGAATAATAAGCGTGGATTTTTAAAGAATATTTTTTCAAGGACCTTCTGAATAATAAGCGTGGATTTTTAAAGAATATTTTTTCAAGGACCTTCTGAATAATAAGCGTGGATTTTTAAAGAATATTTTTTCAAGGACCTTCTGAATAATAAGCGTGGATTTTTAAAGAATATTTTTTCAAGGACCTTCTGAATAATAAGCGTGGATTTTTAAAGAATATTTTTTCAAGGACCTTCTGAATAATAAGCGTGGATTTTTAAAGAATATTTTTTCAAGGACCTTCTGAATAATAAGCGTGGATTTTTAAAGAATATTTTTTCAAGGACCTTCTGAATAATAAGCGTGGATTTTTAAAGAATATTTTTTCAAGGACCTTCTGAATAATAAGCGTGGATTTTTAAAGAATATTTTTTCAAGGACCAATAGACCAAGAAACGTGGATTTTTAAAGAATATTTTTTCAAGGACCTTCTGAATAATAAGCGTGGATTTTTAAAGAATATTTTTTCAAGGACCTTCTGAATAATAAGCGTGGATTTTTAAAGAATATTTTTCAAGGACCTTCTGAATAATAAGCGTGGATTTTTAAAGAATATTTTTTCAAGGACCTTCTGAATAATAAGCGTGGATTTTTAAAGAATATTTTTTCAAGGACCTTCTGAATAATAAGCGTGGATTTTTAAAGAATATTTTTTCAAGGACCTTCTGAATAATAAGCGTGGATTTTTAAAGAATATTTTTTCAAGGACCTTCTGAATAATAAGCGTAGATTTTTAAAGAATATTTTTTCAAGGACCTTCTGAATAATAAGCGTGGATTTTTAAAGAATATTTTTTCAAGGACCTTCTGAATAATAAGCGTGGATTTTTAAAGAATATTTTTTCAAGGACCTTCTGAATAATAAGCGTGGATTTTTAAAGAATATTTTTTCAAGGACCTTCTGAATAATAAGGGTGGATTTTTAAAGAATATTTTTTCAAGGACCTTCTGAATAATAAGCGTGGATTTTTAAAGAATATTTTTTCAAGGACCTTCTGAATAATAAGGGTGGATTTTTAAAGAATATTTTTTCAAGGACCTTCTGAATAATAAGCGTGGATTTTTAAAGAATATTTTTTCAAGGACCTTCTGAATAATAAGCGTGGATTTTTAAAGAATATTTTTTCAAGGACCAATAGACCAAGAAACGTGGATTTTTAAAGAATATTTTTTCAAGGACCTTCTGAATAATAAGCGTGGATTTTTAAAGAATATTTTTTCAAGGACCTTCTGAATAATAAGCGTGGATTTTTAAAGAATATTTTTTCAAGGACCTTCTGAATAATAAGCGTGGATTTTTAAAGAATATTTTTTCAAGGACCTTCTGAATAATAAGGGTGGATTTTTAAAGAATATTTTTTCAAGGACCTTCTGAATAATAAGCGTGGATTTTTAAAGAATATTTTTTCAAGGACCTTCTGAATAATAAGGGTGGATTTTTAAAGAATATTTTTTCAAGGACCTTCTGAATAATAAGCGTGGATTTTTAAAGAATATTTTTTCAAGGACCATCACGACAATAAGGGTGGATTTTTAAAGAATATTTTTTCAAGGACCTTCTGAATAATAAGCGTGGATTTTTAAAGAATATTTTTTCAAGGACCATCACGACAATAAGCATGCATTTTTCAAAAATATTTTTTCAAGGACCATCACAACAATAAGCGTGGATTTTTCAAAAATATTTTTTTAAAGGACCATCACAACAATAAGCGTGGATTTTTCAAAAATATTTTTTTAAAGGACCAAAGGATCACTAAGCATGGATTTTTAAAGAATATTTTTCAAGAACCATAGGATTAATAAGAGTGGATTTTTCCAGAATATATTTTTTTAAGGACCAAAGGATCACTAAGGGTGGATTTTTCCGCAGAGAACCCCTTCAAGTTTTCGATCCAACGAAATCCTTTAAAAAGTCTTTTCTAAGGGGAAGACCTCTAAAAGATCTTCGACTTCATTTTTTCCTCTCCACTGTGCTACACTCCGACCAGCACTTCATTCGTTTCACTTTGGACTTTTACGCCGAATGGCCAGCAGCTGTAGCAGTCGAAGTGACTACAACGTATCATCTTCTTTTGACAAAATGACATTTTCGACAGGATTCTGGGCAATGTCCAGGAATGTGAATGTACATATGTCAGTGAGTGTATTTGAGTATGTGCGTGTGTTGTGCATGCGATTGTATGATATTTCATACACATACTTCAGATATTTGGAAAATGTGTATGCATTCGTGTGTGTGTGTACTTGAGTTTCGGTATTGTATATCAAAATGTGAACACACACACTTGCATACATATGTACTGAAAGGTAATCTTACACTTCAACACCACATACATACTCACAAAAATACACACACACACACATGCTCTCAAATAACATACATACATTGGATATTTTTGTTCATGGAAGATTTATTGTGGCTATTGTTGTTGTTGCTACTATTTTTTTCCAAGCTCCTTGTATTCGTGTGAGTGCGTGTGTAGGCCGTGTCATGCAATGTCAATACTTTGAAATGTCCTACTCATAGCACAACACAGGATAATACCTTTGTTGTCGCTCTTGAGTGGTTCAAAAGTATCAAAGATAATTGCAAAAAATACAACAGCAACAACACCAACAACATTTTGTACTTTTGTACATTCTTCTCATCTCGTCGTACAATATTTAACAAGTTTCTCAATAACTTTTCATTTGTATGGCTTTAATTGCAGGAAACTTTTGTAAATTTTCGACAACAATAAGGTATGAGAATAAGCCATGGCCTAGGGCATGGGGAGGCAGTTTTATGGCTTTGATTTTCTTGAAGTAATTCAAATGTATATGTTGACTGGGAAGGCGAATATGCACCATGGCACACTATTTTTGTATCAAAGTCCTCTTTGCCACAGATACTGATTACTTAGTAATGAGTAAAAATTATTCTTTCGACTCACATATTGGTACAGGATATTATGTGTTTGCTATGCATATCAGCATGTCCGTCTGTTCTGTAAATTTAGCGAAAACCGCTTCAGACGTTAGCTCCCCTAAAACGTAAGATGCACTCCATAACAATGATTTACGCTACAAGTTATCAGAATACATTAGTCAAATTTCGTCGAGATCTGTCCAGATTTAGGTATAACTCCCATAAATATTTTTCGGATATTTATACCCTTATTTATATACCTTTAGATGCGGCCAAAATGTGACTCATCGCAATAACGATTTAAGACTCTAGGTCTCTTTGGATCAAATCCATTTCAAGAACTTTCGAGTCGATCTAGCGATGTCCGTACGTCCGTTCGTCTGTCTGTCTGGCTGGTGGGCATGATAATTTTCGAAGCGAGTATCCGATTTGGTCCAAACTTGGTACATCGTAATATTATTTTCAAACTTAGATCGAGTTCGGAGAGGGCAATATCGGTTCACTCCTTCTTGTACCTCCCCTACAAAAGGTCGAAATTTTCAAAGAAAATATTGTACTGCAGGAAAGGAAAATCCGACTTTGCTTCTGTTTTGAAAATTTGAATTTTTGCATCAGTGTTAGGTCATGTTAGAAAATGCACAATATGAGTTCACACCATCAAATACTTCCCCCACAAAGGGTCAACATTTTGAATAATTATAACTCTTATAAAATATAAAACAAGTAAACAAAGGCTACAGTCGAGCGGGGCCGACCGTTGAATACCCTACAACACTATAATAAACGATACAGTTTATATAGGCGAGATACTCGAAAGAATTCCACAAGATATTGTGACAAATAATAAAAGAAACGTTCTCAAATTTTCGAAAAATAGCAACTTAAACGAATTTGCTCATTTCCAATTTATTGGTAGATGTTGCATATAAATGGTCTTCCTAGATCTGGAACCAATATTTCCCAAAGACCCATAATCTCTCAGAAGTGGCAAAAGATTAACATTTATTATTGGTTTTTGACTGAAACGCATCTATATAAGATACAGACATTTGACTATATTCTTCAACGAAATCAGCGTTAACGAAATAGGCAGAAGTGCGTCTTTCCTGCATTTGTGAATTCTCCAAAAAGTCGCTGGAATGGACATTTTCGTATTTAGTCTACAAAAGTTGGTAAACTATTTCACACATTGAATATTTTTGGATGGCCATCCGAAACTGCTTGGCTTTTGCAATGTGCGGTAACCCCCATTCAAATGTGCGTGAGGATCGGGCGATAATTACGACCTGCTGACAATTTTGCAGTTTTTTGGTCCATTTCAACCCCTAAATATATAACGATCATCTCCAAAAAAAGTAGGCATCTATTCTGACCCTCATCTTATCTCCATGCAAATTCGTAAGGATCGGGCCATAAATGCGATCTATTAATTCAAAATGAAAATATGCCAAAAATATGACAAAATTGAAAAAATATGAGAAAATTTTACAAAATCCATATTTTCATCTTTAGAGAGATATTTTCATGCTATTTTTTAGATGTTTTTTCTTTCCTGCCAAGAGTCCATTCTGAGTTAATGAGAACTGTCGAAATCAGTTCAGCCATTCTCGACATATAAGATATCTTTCAAGCATATCTTCTTTGATAGACATATATATCGCACATATTTGCTATATATCCGATTTCTTGGATGTTAACATCAATGTAAAGATCAGAAGTAACCTTGTCATGGCTTTGTGATTTCGCCGGGATTTAAAATATTCGCGGTTTAATGAAAATTTTTGATTTTTTTCAACACAAAAGATATGGTCTATTTTACCCGCTAAATATCATCCGATGACTACCCAAATTGGTAGGCTTCTTCCCCGCCCCAAACTCTAGCTACATGCGAAATTCCGCGTCGATTGGTCTATAATTGCGACCTGTATAGCTACTACAAAATCCGACATTTTTCCAGTATTTGGTCCATTTCAACCCCTAAACATTTGGCGATCATCTCCAAAAGCAATAGGGTTCTATTCTGGTCCAAGCCCCACCTTCATTCTAAATTTCGTGGAGATCGGGCCATAATTGCGACCTGTAGAGTGATTACAAATTAACATGGACAGACGGACAGACGGACGGACGGACATACATAGCTAGATCGACTCAGCTCGGCGAGCTAGGAAGATCCATATATACTTTCCTATGTGGGAAACCAATATTTCGAGGTGTTACATAACTTTTGGCCCAATCAAACTTATAATACCCCCAACACATAGTGTTTTAGGGTATAAAAAGAGTCCGTTTTTCTTTCAATTACACACATCACAATATTTTTTATTAACCTACGGTCTGGTGTGAATATGGAATATATCGGTCAATCCATCTGGTACCTCCCCCACAAAGGGTCAACATTTTGAATAACCAAAACTATTAGAAAATCCAAAATAACCTCCGGTTCCCTTAATATTTCAAACATATCCTTCTCTTTACTAACGCAAGATCTGCTTTACAGATTGGATATATCGATCCACTCCTTTTGGTACCTCCCTCACAAAGCGTCAAAATTTTAAATATATATTAAGCTCATAAAATATTTATATCAATACAGAATCTGTTATAAAGATGATACAGATTAGACCATTCCTTCTGATACCTCCACCACAAGGGGTCAAAATTTTGAATAAACAAAACTATTAAAAAAATCCAAAATAACCTCCGGTTCCCTTAATATTACAAACATATCCTTCTCTCTATTAACGCAATATCAGCTTTGCAGATAGGATATATCGATTCACTCCTTTTAATACCTCCCCCACAAACGGTCAGAGTTTGGAATTACCATGTAGCTCTTATAATCGAAATGAACATCTGATTCTCTTCAAATTTCACACATCTCAATATTTCTACTAACACAATATTTTCTGTGAAGATAGGATATATCGGTCCTCTCCTATACTACCTGCCCCACAAAAGGGTAAAAATTTTAAATATCATAAAACGCTAAGTTAACATCCGATTCCATTCAGACATTGTACATCTCTATATTTCTATCAACACAAGATATGTTATAAAAATCGTAGAGATAGGACCATTCCCTCTGGCACCTCCCCACAAAGGGTCGACATCTTAGGTATCTATGAAGCTCATAAAACGCGAAATGAATATCCGATTCCATTCAGAACAAGATCTGTTATAAAGATGGTAGAGATCGGACCATTCCTTCTGGTACCTACCCCACAAAGGGTCAAAGTTTTGAATAACCAAAACGTTTATACAATCCGAAATAAGCACCAGATTATCTTTATATTTCACATATTCTATTATTTCTACTAACACAAGATCTGTTGTAAAGATGGGATATATCGGCCCACCCCTTTTGGTTCCTCCCCCACAAAGGCTCAACATTTTGAATACCCATGAAGTTCATAAAACGCGAAATTAACATTCGATTCCAAGCAGTTTTGGTACATCTCAATATTTCCACCAACACACTATCTGTTATAAAGATTGTAGAGATCGGACCACTTTTTTGATAATTATATAGGGTTCAAGAATTTGAAAAATTAAATGCTCAAAGAAGCGAAATAAATTTCATAAATATATATATATATATATATATATATATATATATATATATATATATATGGTCACAATTTTAAATACTTTTATCTCATAACTTGGATACAAGTCAGTGATTCTGTACTACTTGCTATATCTTAATATTTCTCTCAACCAGAAACCTGAGATGAATATGGAACTTATGAATTCGTAAAGAATTAGATATAAATGTTAGATTTTCTTGACCGTATCAATATCAATATAAAGTTAGACAAAAAGAAATACCTGACTTGGAAAATTTGACCAGGACAATTAGAGTTACAAGTAATTAAAAATATCACAAATTTTATGTCGATAGCACCAAATTTCGACCCTTATAGTATTTTGGAAGATATAAGCAACCATATGGCGGTGGACTACAAAATGATCTCTACTACAAAATGATCTCTGGTAGCTAATTTCCATAATAATCGAAAAATTATTTCTCTACCTTGATCATAATTCCTTTTATATATAAAGTACAGGGTCATCTGTCTTAAAACTCCATGTGAATTGTTATTGAAACAAGGAACATTATTTTCTGCGGCTGATTATTTTCATGGGCTCACGTTTTTTTCTTATTCCCAAAATTAAACTTTTCCCACAACATAAATTGATAAATTTCCCAAAGAAAAAAATTAATATGCCACGCCACAAAAAAGAAAACTTTAACAAACTGTCATCAATAATCATTTCAAAACCATACGCCCCCACCACTTTTATCTCATATAATTTATTTTTCTTTGGGCGTAACTAACAAGCCAAAAATAGCTTTCTGCGCAAATATTGAAAACAAAGTACAGGCAAGAAAACGGCAGAGAAAAAAACGAATAAAGAAAATAAATAATTTCATTTGCCAAAATAAGAAAATTGTAAAGAAAACATAATTTCATATCTTAAACTTTCATTAGGTTATGTTGTTGTGGGTTTGCTTTCTTTCGTCGTTCCTTACACATTTTTTGACCTCCTTATTGGGTTACATTGTATTTTACAATAAACAATTGCATTAGTAAAGTCAATAAATTTTGAACTTTGACTCAAAGTACGAGAATACAGTTCAGCTTTGTTATTTCAAAAAAAAAAAAAAGAAAAAACTTTAACGAAGCAAAAGAGTAGAAAACCCCTCAAAAAATACGAACACAAAAGAAATTGTATTTCGTTTTTTTTTCTCTCTCTTATTATTTCTTTCTTATGTTGTTTGGAATTTAGGTTCCTTTTTTTTTGGTTCAAACTTTTGACTAATTGGAGTCGTTGAAATTGGTAACGTTTAATTCCCAGAATTGCAATGAAAAATAAAATAATTATATTTTCTCTTCCAATTTAAAGTTTAATAATTTTTGGAGCATAATTGGTTAGAAATGAGGTTGTAATAATAAACAAGTGAAAGTATAGGTGGCGTATACTTATTGAATAAGGCTTGTTATTTCTTGGAGATATAAAGTATACGCAAGGGTATCCCTCTTTATTTTAACATGTTGGAAAATATCAATCAGTTTTGCCGACAGATGTATACCCTCTGCCAATGTTCGATTATTGAAATAAAATTTGACTTCCGTTATGATAACTCAAACTGTTGAGCCTCTATGGAGTATGTTCCGAAGGAATGGGCCAATATTGCCCATTTAGTATCGGACCTAAATAAGTATGATATTCGAATATGATATTCAGACTGCTGTCATTTCTAAGCCACTCGTCCGACAGCTGTTAAATTTATTCCAGTGACAACTCATTATATTGTTTACAAGCGTACAAAAAATTTTGGTGAGAATTTTCCAGAAAAAAATTATTCGTGATCGAATTCAAGCGTGATAGTCTGGTTTCTTTATATTTGGCTGGAAAACCACAAGTGGCTATCGTTAGAGCACTCCAGCATTTAAATGTCAATAAATCTTTTGTGTCTCGTACCATCGCTCGTTACTGTGATACTGGTAGCATAGCCGAACGTCAAGGAAGTGGACGGAAGAAAACAGCAACATCAGCAGAAATGGTTCGAAAAGAAAAGAAGCGACTTGATCGAAACCCGCGTCGCATATCGTCAACATATTGCAATATTCCATTCGGCAAATATTGAAAAATGAGCTCGGGGAAAAGCCATTGAAATTCCAAAACAGTGCAAGAACTTACACCGCAACAGAAAGAAAATAGACTCAAAAGAGCTAAAGAGTTGCTCGCTTGGCCGAAAGTGGTGAACTGCCGAATTTGGCTTTCTCCGATGAGAAAACATTCGTGGTCCTGCAGCTCTCCAACTATCCGCTCGTATTAATCGACCGTGGCATCAGAATAAATGCCGAATATTATTGCGAAAATATTCTGGAGGGTGTATTAAAGCCCTGGGCATACAAACATATTGGCCGCAGACCTTGGACATTCCAACAGGACTCAGCACCATCGCATTCAGTACGCGCCACCCAAGAATGGTTACTAAATGAGGTTCCTCGCTTCATTTTCAGCGCACAATGGCCACCAAAATCTCCGGATACCAATCCTTTGGACTATTATGTCTGGAGTATTTTGGAAAGCAAGGTTGGCACTAAAAAATACCAAAGGATCGATCAACTCAAGCAAGCGCTTCGCCAGGAGTGGCTTAAGATACCGAAGAGCCACATTCAACAATACGACTGATTCATTTGATACGGCCAAAACGTGTCTCATCGAGATACCGGGTCTAAGGTCTCCTTAGACCAAATTCGTTTCAGGACATTTGGAATCAATCTAGCAATGTCCGTTCGTCTGGCTGACTGGTGCGCACGATAACTTTCGAAAGGGAGTTTTCGATTCGGTCCAAACTTGATACATCGTAATATTATTATCAAACATAGATCGAGTTCGGAGATGGGCAATATCGGCCCACTCCTTCTGGTAGCTCCCCCACAAAAGGTCCAAATGTGAATTTATCCCATAGAAAGAGAAGGGATAATTCAATTTTTGCAAACTTGGCAAGTCCCAATATTTTTATCAGTGCTAGGTCAGGTGAGAAAATGGACCTTCACCACAGAGTGTCAAAATTTTAAAAAATTTGAACTCTTATAAAATGTGGTATTAGAGCCTAATTGTTTTCATATTTCACACATTCAAATATTTTTATCAAACCAACATCTGGTGTAAAGGTAGGATATATCAGACCGCTCCTTTTGTTACCTCTCCCACAAAGGGTCAACATTTGAAATAATTATAATTCTTATAAAATGTGAAAAAAGGGTCCGATTGTCTTGAAATTTCGCACATCATAATATTTCTACAAACACATGATCTGGCATTAAGACGAAATATATTGGACCACTCAATTTGGTATCTGTCCCACAGCAGTTGAAAAATTTTAATAATTATATCCCGCACAAAATTCGAAATAATCATCAGATTTTCTTCAAATTTGCTGTATCCCAATATTTTTACTAATGCAAGTTCTGGTGAAAAAATACCTAAATATCGGCCTACCTCTTCTGGCAAATTTCCCACAAATGTTCACGGTTTTCAATATTTATATCTATAATAATATGCGAAGCATGTCGGCGCTTCTTTTCAAAATTGGTATATTTTCATATTTTTCTCAAACAAAGATCCGATGTGAATATGGAATTCATCGGCTCACCCCTTCTTGTACCTCCCCCGTAAAAGTTAAAAATTAATATTATGTCGGCAAACCTACTAACACTTTTCACTTATTATACCCTACACCACAATGTGGTCAGGGTTTTATGTCTTTGTGCATATGTTTGTAACAGACAAAAGGAAATGAGGTAGACCCATAGTTCCTTTTGATTCGATTTATGCATGTCCGTCCGTACTTCTTACAAAATCGATCCAATTTTTTGGCATATTATCATTATGTACCACAGTATTTCACCAATGGCCTGACCAATATTGTCATCTAAAAACGTCAATTGTCTATGGCTTCTCGGCGTATCACTTATCTTTGACGGCGCCCGCAAATAAGTCCAACTATGTCAAATTGCAGCTTCGATGTGGCCAATCGACATCAGTTCTTCGGCTGATAATGCAATCTTCAAAAACATGGAGCAAGATATCGAGTGTAGCTTCGGCTGTGTGGCACATAGCGTCACTTGTCAATTTGGGTTGGTTCGGTTCTGTGGTTCACGCTTCCTTTTGAACCATGGTTCGGTTTTTGAAATGGTTTTTCAGGCTGCTCGATTTGGCTCGGTTCGGTATTATGTGAAAATGCATACATTTCCAGTTCCGCACACAAATCGCTTGTCAAAATTTAATAAAGTAGTCATAGTGGCTAGCCTCCAAGCAATTTTCAATAGACTTATCCGTTGAAGTCCTGTGGGAGGTCATCTATGCATAGAAGACTTGCGGAACGTTTTGTATACATAGAAGACCTGTGGAAGGTCTTTTATCCATAGAAAAGATCCCCTATCCATAGCAGATCCATCCTTTCCACAATAAAGCTGTAGAAAGTCTCCTAACCACAGAGAGAGAGAGAGAGAGCTGTTGACGGTATTCTATCCATAGAAGCCCTGTGAAGAAGTTTCTATCCGTAGAAAAACCACAAAACCAATTTTTAGAAATATACTTTTAACAGACTATGAAGCTGAACTCCCGATATTTAAAAGGCTGCGATTGTGTATTGTTGAAGAATATTGTTTGTAGAACTATGAGACTAACAATCGTAGATTTTTATGCAATATTTTTAAAGGTCTATCGAAGCTGGGCTTTTTCGGTTCAGTGGTTCAAGCTTCCTTTCGAACCATGGTTCGGTTTTTAAAATGTTGTTTTAAGCGACTCGAATCATATTTTCGGTTCGGTATTATTTGTAAATACATACATATCCAGTTCCACACACAAACCGCTTGTCAAAATTATTAAGTAGTCACAGTGCCTAGCCTCCAAGCAATTTTCAATAGACCTATCCGTTCAAGACCTGTGGGAGGTCATCTATCCAATAAAGACTTGTGGAACGTTTCCTATACATAGACGACCTGTGGAAGGTCTTTTAGGCCGATGGATGGTCTTCTATCCATAGAAAAGATCCCCTACCCATAGCAGACCCATCCTATTCACAATATAGCAGTGGAAAGTCTCCTAACTACAGAGACAGAGAGAGTTTTTGGCGGCATTCTGTCCATAGGAATATACTTTAAGAGAATCTGAAGCTCCCGATATTCAAAAGGCTGCGATTGTGTATTGTTGGAGAATATTGTTTGTAGAACTATGAGACTTACAATAGTAGATTTTTATCCAATATTTTTAAAGGACCATCGAAGCTCGGCTTTTAGGACTATTTTTAAAGAGTTGCACAAAAAATTGACCAAAATCCATCCACAATGTTTAATCTTAATTTTTTATAATAGCGTCCTGAAATCTGAAATATTCCCAAAGTCCCTATTACCGTTCCTCTGATAATATCTTTAATAAAAGTGAGATAGTATTACATGTTAATCTTCAATTTTGATATCAAATCTGACACACACACATTAAATCATTTCCATGCAAATAAACTCAAACATGATGAATATTAAAATGTTACATTTAGTTCTTTTTTGGAATTTTATTTTGTTTTGTTTTTCGAAACTTTTCTTTCGTTCTAAATGTCATTACTTACCCACTAACAATTGTTGGAACTGCATTCATGAGTGTATTTCAGTTGGAAACCATAAATTGACTCATAAACATAAATTTTGTTTCTTTTTCGAAACATCCAAGGCATCCATACCTACCTACAACATTCATAAGTCATTCACATGGATTGGCATTGGGAAACCAAAAAGGAAAAACGCAAACGAACGAAAAAAAAACAGAAAACAGACAGACAGACAAAACAAGAAATTACAAAGTAAAAGAAAAACTTTTTCTTGTGTGTGCGATACTTTTTAATTTACTGGTGTTGTTTTAAAAAGTGACAGTGTCGAAGAAGTTTCGTGTGAAATACATGAGCCAAAAAGTCTATAAAAATGAGGAGAAGAAGAAGATGAAGGCGATGGAGAACGGACCGACTGACAAGCATATGCAACATTTCCTCGCACACACACACACACACATTCATACATCCTCCCAAAATTTATATAAATACTGAAGCAACACATTAGCCCTCAAGAAAAATTATTACACTGAGAATGTAATTGAGAAATAATATGCGTGGAACGACTATAGGATGACCTACTCTGTTAACTAGAGACTTTCAAGATATATTTATAAAAATTGTCTAGATAGAAGGCATCACGGAGGTACACAAAAATACATGCAGCTAGTCTTCTACCGAGACAAAACCTATAAAAGGTCTTCAATCCATAGAAAATCTTTAAAAGAGGGTCATAATCATAACAGGCCTGTGAAAAGTCTCTCATGCACATAAACCGGCTGAAAGTCTCCTATCCCCATAAGTCCTGCGAAAGGTAATTATGTGGAAAGTCTTCTATTCATAGAAGTCGTGTGGAAGTTCATCTATATAAGGCTTTTGCAAGGATTTAAATTCATATAAGACTAAGGTCTTCTATCCAGAGAAGGCCTGTGGAAGGAATTCTACCCATATAAAACTAGCCGAAGAGTTTCCATTCATAGAAGATATCTAAAAGTTCTTCTATCCACAAAATTTCCGGAGAAAGTCTTCTTCCATCTGTAGAAGATCTTTTATCCATCCTGTAGAAGATATCTCTTCTCAAAAAGGCCACTGGAAGGTGTCCTATCCATAGAAAGTCTGTCGAATGTCTTCTATCCATAGAAGGCTAGTGAAAGGTTTTCAGGGGTGTGCGAAGGTCTTTTATTCAGAGAAGGCCTGCGGAATGCATTCCATCCATAGAATGTATGTGAAAGGAATTCTTTCCATAGAAGGCCTGTTGAAGGAATTCTATCTATAAAAGGCCAGTCAAATGGTTTCCATTCTAGAAGACCTCTAAAATGCCTGTGGAAAGTCTTCTATTAAGATATAAGACCTGTGAAAGCTCTCCCATCCATAACAGACTTGTTGAAGGTTTTTCATACCACAGAAGACCTATGAAAACCCTTTTATCCCCAAAAGGCCTTTGGAAGGTAATCTGTACATAAAAGGCCTATGGAAGGTCTTCAATTCATACAAGACTTGTCTTCTATCCAGAGAAGGCCTATGGAATGTAGTCCATCCATAGAAGGTCTGTGGAAGGTCATTCATCCATAGAAGGCCTGTTGAAGGAATTCTACCCATAGAAGACCAGTTTAAGGGTTTCCATTTATAGAAGACCTCTAGAAGGTATGTGGAAAGGCTTCTATGGAGAGAAGATCTCTTATCCATAAAATACATGTGGAAGATCTTTCATCCATAGAGGGCCTGTGGAAGGTTTCCAATTCATAAAAGGCTCGTGGAAGGTTTTCTATTCAGAAGGTTTACATTCAAAGAAGACCTATAGAAGTTCTTCTATACATTAATGGTCTTTGGAAAGTCTTGTATGGAAAGAAGACCTGTGAGAGTTCACTTATCCATAATAGACCTGCCGAAGGTCTTTTATCCATGGAAGACCTGTGGAAAATCTATCCAGAAGGCTTGTGGAAGATATTCTTTCCACAGACCATAGATAGATGTGGAAAGACGTCTCTAGAAGGCCTAGGGAAGGCATTTCATTCATAGAAGACCTCTGGAAGTTCTTCTTCCCATAAATATCTGTGGAAAGTCTTCTATGGAGAGCAGACCTGTGGAAGGCCTTTCATCCATAGAAGTCCCCAGATCTGTGGAAAGTATTCTATCCATAGAAGGCCTGTGAACGGTCTTCAATTCATACAAGACTTGTGAAAGGTTTTCTATTTAGAAAAGACCTGTAGAATGTATTCCATCCATAGAAGGAAGAAGAAGTTCTTCAATCCATAAATGGTATGTGGAAAGTTTTCAATCTATAGAAGACCTGTGAAGGTTCGGTTATTCAAAACAAACCTGTATAGGTATTCCATTCCCAGAAGGCCTGTGTAAGATATTCTATCCATAAAAGGCCTTCGGAATATCTTCTATCCATGCAAATAATGTCTTTGGAAGTTCTTCCATCCATAGACGGTCTGGTAAAGACTTTCTATCCATGAAAGGCCTATGCAAAACATTATATTCATAAAATACCTGTGAAAAGTCTCTTATCCATAGCAGAGCTGTGAAAACTGTTATGATCCTGTCCGCTGAGGAATGAATTCTACCCAAAAAAGTCTAGTTAATGGACTTCTCTTTTTAGGATATATAAAAACGACCTACAGAAAATTCTGTAAAGATCTTCTACGCAAAAAAACTTAACTTAAGAAGATCTGTAGATGATCTTATAGCCATAGAGGATCAAAGAAAATCCTGTGGTACGACTCCTATCCATAAACAACCTATATAATCGCTTTTATCAACAAAAGACCTTGTGAAGGTATTCTGTCCATAAAAGATCTTTGGTAGGTCTCCTATTCATAGTAAACAGAAAGATCGTAACGGAAGACCTGCCCCGCTTAGTGTCGTCCATTTATAGAGAAACTGTAATGGTATTTTTATACCCTCTAGAGATGATATAACAAAAGGGCGAAATTTTCAAAAAAAATATTTTACTGCATAGCAAGCGAAGGGATAATCCGATTATATTCCAACTTTGAAAATGGACAATATCGGGCCACTCCATCAAGTACCTCCCTCACAAAGAGTCAAAACTTTGAATAACAACTCTTATAAAATGTTATGTAAGAGTCCGATTGTCTTCAAATTTCACACATCATAATATTGTTATGAAACAAAGATCTTGTATTAAGACGGAATATATCGATCCACTCCTTTTGGTACCTCTCCCAATAAAGGATAAACATTTTAAATATTCATGAAGCTCATAAAACGTGAAATTGACATCCGATTCCATTCAGATTTGGCACATCTTAATATTTCTATCAACACAAGATCTGTTGTAAAGATGGTAGAGATCGGACTATACCTTCTGGTACTTCCCCCAAAAAGAGTCAAAGTTGTCAATAACCAAAACGATTACAAAAACCGAAATAAGCATTCGGTTCTCTTCATATGTCACACATCCCATTATTTCTACTAACACAAGATCTGCTGTGAAGATGGGATATATCGGTCCACTCCTTCTGGCAGCTCCCCCACAAAAAGGTCAACATTTCAACATCCGATTCCATTTAGATTTGACACATCTTATTATTTTTATTAACCCAAGATCTGCTGAAAAGTTGATATAAATCGGGCAAATCCTTCTGTGAAGATGATGATGAATTGCGAACCCCTTCTAGTACCTCACCCATAAAGGGTCACAATTTTCAATACTTTTATCTGACATACCTTGCGAAGCCAGTCAGCGAAGTCATATGGAATTTATGATTTCACATAAAATTGGACATAAATTTTCGATTTTCTTGTAATTTTGCCAATAACAATAGTTTATCTATATTAGATAAAGTACGAAAATGGAATACTTCCGTCGACTATAGCTGATACCTCACGTACACTTTAACATTTTCTAAAAATGATCACATATCTCTTATAAAGTGAAAGAAGCAGTCGCTATGGTCCAAGCCTAGCACGTCGCAATATTTATATCATATTTATTTATTTCCGATACGAAATGGAAAATATTGGCTCATTCCTTCGGAAGCTACTCCATAGGAGATCAACAATTTGAATAGTCGCAACAGATGTTAAAATGTATTTAAATAATCGAACATTTGCTGAGGATATCCATCTGTTGGCAAAACCGACTGATATGTTTTAACTTGTTGGAAGGACCGTTGGTAAGGTTGGTCTCCAATTTTTTTCTTTCCCTGTTGCAATGTAGGGTATATCACCTGTGTTAAGCTGCACTCTATATGTATGCATGTGTGCTTGTGTCGGTGAGCCCATGCCACAATAAGTACCAAAACACATGTGACCTTTTCACACTTTTGCCTGCAACCACTCCCACAAAAAAGAAACTTTAAACGCATCATCAACAACAAGTACTGGTAGGTCGACCATACACTCATACTAAAACACTCACTTACTCACCAACACACACACACACGAACATAAACATTTACATTCTTTTTTTGTTTGGCTCTTGAGAGTTAATGAAAATATGTGCGTGAGAGTATGTAAATTCGTACACAAGGTTTACACAACGTGAAACCAAAGTACTCAGCTCACAAGTGTGCATAGCTGTATGATGTGTCCGTGCGTGAGTGTGGGTGTGTGTGTGTGTGTGAGAAGTATGTCTTCCTCGCATTTAAAAATATTTATACACACAACAAGCAAATATGTTGACTGCTGCAAAACATATCAACTTACCTCTTAATGCCACATTGTGCAAGTGTATGTGTGCCATGTGTGTGTGTGTAGATCAGTTTTCATTCTTTGCGAACGACTTACATGTGTAATGTAACAAACAACGTCAAGAAACAACTGCCCCCCCAAAAAAAGAAGCAAAGAACATTTTTATGAAGAAGTTTAACTTTTAGGTCCATGTCGGTCTCGATGGGGGCATGGGCATGGGTGTATGTGTGTGCGCGTGTGAATTTTTAAACTTACAAATGAAACAAATATGAAATCGTCAGCAGGCATATGTTTTCATGAGCTTCTCATGGTAGTTTCTTTTCCTTTTTGGTCTTTGTTGGCTTTACTAAAACAATACGATCCTGCAGACATACTCGTACACTCTCCCTCACACGTTTTACCTAAGAAGTCTCAGTCAAACAAACATGTTGGGGAACATATGTAATGCACAATATTAACACTTAACGACATGAAAGAGTATGTACACAACATAAGCAGATTGTGTAGTTTTCCAGTAAAATTTAGTGAAAACATTTATTTTGTCACTTCATAACTTGGCTTTAAGCCTCTAATGACAGGTTGTGGATAACTGGAGAAATGTAAGCTATACAAAAAACAAATAAACAAAGGCTATGGTCGTGCGGAGCCGACTATGTTATACCCTACAACAATACAATATGTTAGAAGCCCCCTTATGTCCAAATCCATATTGGAAGATTTCGCTTTTGAAATTAGGATTTTGACTAGGGACATTTGCCCAATATTTCTGCACTCCGTCGGGCTGTTAGTTGTTGTAGTCCCTTTTACAGCTAAATAAAATCCAATGGTCATCCAAAATTCTAGAATTCTTCCCTGTTTTTAACTCTCTTCACAGGCGTGTCGATTGGCTTCAATTGTGTGATTGGGAAAACATTTCTGTTTTTGGTTAATTTGAACCCCTAAATATTTTGCAATCATCTCCAAAAGCAAGAAGCTCCTCCGGATCTCCAAACTTAGACTCATCTATATGATTTGCTTTTCTACGATATTTGGAAAATTTTAAGTTGTTGGTCCATTTCAACCCCTAATATATTGCAGACATCTTTGAAAACAATAGGCCTAGCCCTTCTGAGCCCAACCCTATCCTTGTGAAAATTTTCGTGAGGATCGCACGATATTTGCTATACTTATCCCCAACCTATGTTGTAAGGTGAAAAAATATTACAAAATATTATAAGTCAAATTGAAAAAATCGCATGCGATAAAAAAATATGAAAATGTAAAAAAATGTTACAAAATACTACAAAATCTAAATTAACATCATTATTGGCCTATTTTTCTGCAATTTTTTTAGATTTTATATTTTTATGTCAAGAGGGCATTCTGAATTGACAAAATTTGTCAAAATCGGTCCAGCCACTCTTGAGATATAAGCATTCTATCTAACATCCCTTTTCCTTTATATGTATCCGATATATTTACTATCGGCATCTACGTAACGGTCAGAATTAGCCTGTTCGTCTATTTCTGATTTCGCCGGGATTAAAAATATTCGCGGTTTAATGGAAAATTTCACTTTTATTTAACACTAATGTTGTGGCCTATTTCACCCACTAAATATTACCCGATGACCCCCCAAATTGGTAGGCTTCTTCCCCGCCCTAAACTCTAGCTACATGCGAAATTCCGCGTTGATTGGTCTATAATTGCGACCTCTAGAGCAACTGCAAAATCAGGAAATTTTCAGTTTTTGGTCCATTTCAACCCCTAAATAGGGTTATATTCTGACCTTATCCACACCTCTATTCTAAATTTCGTGAAGATCGGGCCATAATTGCGACCTGTAGAGTGATTACAAATTAACATGGACAGACGGACAGACGGACGAACGGACATACATAGCTAGATCGACTCAGCTCGGCGAGATAGGAAGACCCATATACACTTTCCTATGTGGGAAACCAATATTTCGAGGTGTTACATAATTTTTGGCTCAATCAAACTTATAATACCCCCAACACATAATGTTGTAGGGTATCACAAGTAAGCAAATGCTATAGTCGGGGTCGACCATGTGATATCCTTCAACACTACAATATGTTGGAAGCCCCCTTATGTCCAAATCTACTGCGACTGCACAATCAGGAAAATTTTAATTTTTTCTTTGTCCATATGAACTTCAAAAACAATAGCCTTAAATTCTGACCCTAACCCATACACAATTTCGTGAGTATTAGGCCATAATTACGACCTTTATGTAATACTTCAACATATAATTTTGTAAGTCAAATTGAAAACAACGCATGTGATAAAAGATATGACAAAAATTGAAAAAATGTACAAAAAACATATAAACTTTTTATACCCTCCACCATATGATGGAGGGTATATTAATGGTAATGGATACTACAGCCTATGACAGAAAATTGTCTATGAAGGTTCACGTCTTCGTATAGCCCCCATATAACGGTACATCCCGATATTCGATATTTTGTTAATTTAAGCGACAATACTCACCGGAATTGTTTCCAATTTGATATTTGAAGTTCGTAATGGATACTACAGCCTGTGACAGAAAATTGTCTGTGCAGGTTTTGGTATAGCCCCCATATAGTTCTACCTCTCTATATTCAGTATTCTGATGATTTTAGCTACATTATTCCTGGGATTTTCTTTTCAAGTTTTGCATTTAAATATTGTAATGGCTTGTGACAAAAGTTATCTATGCAGGTCCACGTTGTCGTATAGACCCTAATATAACAGCTACATTGGGTATTTTTAAGATTTTAACAGAGTTCTTAATTTTTTTGAAAATTTCCAAAATCGTTCCAAATGGTGAATACCCTCCACCATTTGGAACGATTTTGGCAAAGTTTGGCCCGGCCGAATTTACAACCTTTTTACTTTTTTATTGTCATATTTTTAGGCGATTTTTTTAAATTTTACACTTTTCTGGCCAGAGACCATTCCGAAATGATGATCATTGTGAAAATCAGCCCAGGGGGAATAAGCGGAATAACTAAAATATATTTATTTTACATATATATTGTACCTATTTTGCTACATATCCGATATCTCGTCTATTAGCATCACCGTAATGTCCAGAAATGACCTTTTAATGTATTTGTGATTTCGCCGGGATTACAAATATTCGCGGTTTAATGGAAATTTTCGTATATTTGACATTGGTTTATTTTAAATATTGTCCGATGACCTCCAAAGGCTCCTGCTCAGCACTAAACTCTAACTCCATGCAGAATTCCGCGTCGATTGGTTTATAATTGTGTCTTGCAGATAAACAGCAAAATCAGTAAATCTTTTTTTTTTTTTTTTTTGTTAATTTTAACCCCTAAATATTTTGCGAACATATCTAAAAGCAATAGGCTTCTATTCTGACCCTAACACCACCCCTATTTTTAATTTCGTGAGGATCGGGCCATAATTGCGACCTGTAGTTTGATTACAAATAAACATGGACAGACGGACGGACATACACAGCTAGATCGACTCAGCTGGGAGAGGTAGGAAGATCCATATGTCTGGCAATATTTCGAGGTGTTACAAAATTTTTGGCCCTTACAGGGTGAGATGAAAAAATTGCAACCAAATTCAGACTGCTCTCATTTCTAAGCCGCTCGTCCGAAAGCTGTTAAAATTGTTTCAGTGACAGCTCATTATATTGTTTACAAGCGTACAAATGCATTTTGGTGAGACCTTTCCAGTAAATATGTTATTCGTTATGGAATTCAAGTGTGATAGTGTAATTTCTTTATATTTGGCTGCAAAACCACAAGTGGCTATCGTTAGAGTCTCGTACCATCGCTCGTTACCGTGATACTGGTAGCGTAGCCCGACTGCAAGGAAGTGGACGAAAAAAACAGCAACATCTGCAGAAATGGTTCGAAAAGTAAAGAAGCGACTTGATCGAAACTAGCGTCGCAGTGGCCGAAAAATGGCTCGTGAGCTGAACATATCGCAATATTCCATTCGGCAAATATTGAAAACGGAGCTCATAAAATTTAAGGTTTAATATAAAAATTGACAATATTAGCCTACTCTTCCTCGAAACTCCGCTCTCGCTCCATTGGAGGTACAATTTTGAATAACAATGATAACTCTCATGTATCCGACATCCGAAAATTCCATTGTTTCCCTCAATATCACAGTGCAACAGCCAATCTGAGGGTGGCATATTCTAAGTGGATGTGATAATATCACTATATAGGCCTTAACCTTAACCTACTCCTAAAATATTTTTTCACCAAATAAGGGTGTACCCCGATTTCAAGTATTTTTTTAAATTTTAGCCATTAAGAAACCATCAATGGGATTATTAAGAAAAGCCCACGTTTTAGCAGAACTGTGATATAAAGGTATCCCCTGATTTCAGGTCTTTGTCATTTTTTTCAGTTGATTTGGCCCTTTTTTAGAATCTTAGTTTCTAAGGGGGTAGAGGAACTCTTCGCAGAAAAATTTTCAATGTAGGTCAATGTTTCGGTGTAGCACCAATATAAAAGTACCTCCTAAATTACCTATTTCGAGGGTCTTGACCACATTTTGCAATTGATTTGATTAAAAATTTGTATTTATGCCACTTTGTGGATACATTCTCCATAAAGGGTATCTCTCAGGTTCACGTTCCCAAGCAATAGTAAGAATAGATTGAGAAATTTTTAGAAGAGGTAATCGCATTGAATAAAAAGAGCATATCCCTTAAACGGTTTTAAGTTTTCAGTCCAAAAAAAAATAGAATACCCAGTTAGTTTTATCGACTTTTTCTCTACCAAAATTATGGATCGTTTAAAAAGTCCTGCCAGAATACCCAATCATTTCTTAAACATTTTTTATATATACCCATATATTTGTGTACTTCGGATATCATATTATTATTAAATTAAACCATCCCCATCCATTCATTCATTCATTCCTCAGAAAATGTCAAAAGATCGCAATACAAATTCAATTTCACATTTTCTTTCTTGTTAAAGAAATATTTTTTCCCAATTCATATTTAATGCCATCACCAGGCTAATGGAAAACTATCATCATCCCTCGTCATCATCAGCATGAGTAGAGCCTCCAGCTACTTTGATTGAAACGGAGGAAGGGATACGGAGAGAGTGGTGATACGTCCATCAAAGTAAAGTTTATTTTTTCAAAAATCTCTTCGCTTAATTATTAATCCTTGCAACGACTGCGACGACGATATGGAAAATGAACTCTTTCGCTGTTCGCCCCCTTTTTTGTTGTTGCTGCTGCTGTTGCTCTTCTGCATTACATCTTCGAATTGAACTGGAATTAAAATTGTATTCGAATTGCAGAGTATTAAAAAAAACTACAAGAAAACAGCAGCAGCAAAAGAAAAAAAAGAAAAGAAAAGCAAAAAAAGAACAGCCAACAAAACTCAAGAAAATTTCATCGGTAAGATTAAAATGTTCATTTCGTTTCGTGTTTTCTTTTTTTAGTTTTTCCTTATTTTCCTTTTTATAGAGCTATTTTCCCTGATGTTGATGTTGTTGTTGGTGCTGCTTCGTTTTTTCATAAATCTCTGATGCATAACGCTTGAGAAATCATTGGAAAATTAACAATTCACAAATGGCAGAAATGAGAAAATAACAAAATCCCAGCGGAAAAAAATGTTATTTTCATTTCTGCTGTTTTATCTCAAACAAAAAAAAACAACTACGGACTATTATGAAGTAATTGCAAACAAAATAGGAAAGAGCAAAGAAATAGTGTTAAGGGTTGCCTCGGAACATTATTGATCCAGGGCAACTTGAAAATATATACAGGGTTAGACAAAAAAAAAACAGCATCAAAGTCAAACGCCATAATTTTTGCATTTTTTATTAAATTTTATTGAATGAAAGCATACAATGTCGGAAATAGTATCAAATTTTAGAATAACTTTAGATTTGTTCGAATTGGTCACCTTTGGCACCAATTATGGCCTTGTATGTAAAGCCAATGAAACCGTCACACGCTGTCCGAATGTTGCTCTGCGGTATTTTGGCCCATTCCCGGCGAAGCGCTTGATTGAAGTGATCGACACTTTGGTATTTTCTACTGCCAACCTTGCTTTCCAAAATACTCCAGACACAATGATCCATCGGGTTTGTTGCCGGAGATTTTAGTGACCATTGTACGCTAGAAATGAAGCGAGGAACCTCATTTTGTAACCATTCTTGGGTGGCGCTTGCTGAGTGCGATGGTGCTGGGTCCTGTTGGAATGTCCAAGGTCTGCGGCAAAATGTTTGTGTGCCCAAGGCTTTAATACACCATCCAAAATATTTTCGCGACAATATTCGACATTAATTTTGATGCCACGGTCGATTAATAGGAGCGGAGAGCGACCATCGGCTGTTATGGCGGCCCACACCATCACCATGGCCGGCACTTGAGTTCTGGTGGCCAACCGAAGGTGCATATTTTCAGCTTAACTCTTTGGCAAGTAAACACGATCATTTTGTTTATTTACAAACTGCTGGAAAACGCATGTTTTCCCATCGGAGAAGACCAAATTTGGCAATTCACCACTTCCGACCAAGCATCCAAGAAGCAAATCTTTGGCTCTTTTAGGTCAATTTTCTTTCTGTTGCGGTGTAAGTTCTTGCATTTTTTGGAATTTCAATGACTTTATCCCGAGCTCATTTTTCAATATTTGCCGAATGGAATTTTGCGATATGTTCAGCTCACAAACCATTTTTTGGCCACTTGGACGCTGGTTTCGATCAAGTCGTTTCTTTACTTTTCGAACCATTTCTGCCGATGTTGCTGTTTTCTTCCGTACACTTTCTAGACGCCGGGCTACGCTACTAGTATGACGGTAACTAGCGATGGTACGAGACACAAAAGATTTATTCACATTTAAATGCTGGAGTTCTCTAACGATAGTCACTTGTGGGTTTCCAGCAAAATATAAGAATTAACACTATCACGCTTAAATTCCATCACGAATAACTTTTTTCTGGAAAAATCTCACCAAAAGGCTTTTGTACGCTTATAAGCAATGTAATGAGATGTCACTGGAATAATTTTAACCGCTGTCGGATCAGTGGCTCAGAAATGACAGCAGTCTGAAGTTGGTTGCAGCTTTTTCATCTCACCCTAATTCATGACGATTATGATCCTTGAAATAATATTTTTAAAAAATCCACGTTTACTGCTCTGCTGATCCTTAAAAAAATATTTTTAAAAAATCCACGTTTACTGCTCTGCTGATCCTTAAAAAAATATTTTTAAAAAATCCACGTTTACTGCTCTGCTGATCCTTGAAAAAATATTTTTAAAAAATCCACGTTTACTGCTCTGCTGATCCTTGAAAAAATATTTTTAAAAAATCCACGTTTACTGCTCTGCTGATCCTTGAAAAAATATTTTTAAAAAATCCACGTTTACTGCTCTGCTGATCCTTGAAAAAATATTTTTAAAAAAATCCACGTTTACTGCTCTGCTGATCCTTGAAAAAATATTTTTAAAAAATCCCCGATTACTGCTCTGCTGATCCTTGAAAAAATATTTTTAAAAAATCCACGTTTACTGCTCTGCTGATCCTTGAAAAAAAAAATTTAATAAATCCCCGTTTACTGCGCTGCTGATCCTTGAAAAAAATATTTTTAAAAAATCCACGTTTACTGCTCTGCTGATCCTTGAAAAAAATATTTTTAAAAAATCCACGTTTACTTCTCTGCTGATCCTTGCAAAAAATATTTTTAAAAAATCCACGTTTACTTCTCTGCTAATGCTTGAAAAAATATTTTTAAAAAATCCACGTTAACTGCTTTGCTTATCCTTGAAAAAATATATTTAAAAAATCCACGTTAACTGCTTTGCTTATTCTTGAAAAAATATATTTAAAAAATCCACGTTAACTGCTTTGTGATCCTTGAAAAAATATTTTTAAAAAATCCACGTTAACTGCTCTGCTGATCCTTGAAAAAATATTTTTAAAAAATCCCCGTTTACTGCTCTGCTGATCCTTGAAAAAATATTTTTAAAAAATCCCCGTTTACTGCTCTGCTGATCCTTGAAAAAATATTTTAAAAAATCCACGTTTACTGCTCTGCTGATCCTTGAAAAAATATTTTTAAAAAATTCACGTTTACTGCTCTGCTTATCCTTGAAAAAATATTTTTAAAAAATCCACCTTTACTGCTCTGCTGATCCTTGAAAAAATATTTTTAAAAAATCCACGTTTACTGCTCTGCTGATCCTTGAAAAAATATTTTTAAAAAATCCACGTTTACTGCTCTGCTGATCCTTGAAAAAATATTTTTAAAAGATCCACGTTTACTGCTCTGCTTATCCTTGAAAAAATATTATTAAAAAATCCACGTTTACTGCTCTGCTGATCCTTGAAAAAATATTTAAAAAATCCACGTCAACTGCTTTGCTGATCTTTGAAAAAATATTTTTAAAAAATACTCGTTAACTGCTTTGCTGATCCTTGAAAAAATATTTTTAAAAAATTTACGTTTACTGTTCCAATGATCCTTGAAAAATAAATTTTTTGAAATCTACGTTTACTGCTCTGATGATCATTGAAAAATTATTCTGAAAAAAACCACGTCTATTGCGCTGACGATCTTTGATTAAAAAAATATTTTAAAAATCCACGATTAGTGCTCTGATGATCCTTGAAAAAAATATTTATAAAAAATCCACGTTTACTGCTCCAGTGATCCTTGAAAAATATATTTTTTGAAATCCACGCTTATTGCTCTGATGATTCTTGAAAAAAAATATTTTATTGCTCTGATTATCCCTTAAAAATAGTTTTTAAAAAATCCACGTTTATTGGCCTAAAGGTCCTTTAAAAACTATTTTTTTAAAAATCCTCGATTATCGCCCTTCACGTTTTTTTTTGTTTTTTTTTTTTTTTTTTTTTTTTTTTGTAATATTTCCGATGCTTGGCAACCCCCAACTAATAGTATAACCCTTGCGTAAATATTTGTTTGTTGAAGCAAAAAAGGATATAATTTCTCTGATTGCTATTTCACTATTTGCTATTTTAAAAGAGTGTTCATTTTGTTTGTTTGGCATTTGCCAACTCCATCACTCAATCCATTGAGGAAATTTCCTCTTTTTTTCACTCATCGCTTTTTTTCATTCAGCCCCAACTAATCCCATTTGGATTTTACTTAGGGGAATTATGGAATGGAATTAAACATTGAACACGCTGGGAAAATATTAAAATGATTATGGGGAAAACAAACTGCAAACAAACCAACCAACTGACCGACCAACTAAATCCAAATGCAATGAAAGTATTTAAACAAAAGGATATCAAAAAGGATAATGGTCAAATTAAATTTACTTTTACTTGCATTTGTTTCAATATACCTATTTTTTTATTTTTCTAGAAAAATAAAACAAATGTTTAAGAATATTTTACCAACATCCTTGAACCATCGGTGAAGTAAGCGTGGAATTTTTTAAAAAACATTTTTCAAGGATCATCTGAACAATGAACATGGATTTTTAACGAATATTTTTTCAAGGACCATCACAGGACCAAGCGTGAATTGTTAAAGAATATTTTTTCAAGGACCATCACAGGACCAAGCGTGGATTTTTAAAGAATATTTTTTCAAGTACCATCACAGGACCAAGCGTGGATTTTTAAAGAATATTTTTCAAGGACCATCACAGGACCAAGCGAGGATTTTTAAAGAATATTTTTTCAAGGACCAAGCGTGGATTTTTAAAGAATTTTTTTTCAAGGACCAAGCGTGGATTTTTAAAGAATTTTTTTTTCAAGGACCAAGCGTGGATTTTTAAAGAATTTTTTTTCAAGGACCAAGCGTGGATTTTTAAAGAATTTTTTTTCAAGAGCCAAGCGTGGATTTTTAAAGAATATTTTTCAAGAACCAAGCGTGGATTTTAAGGAATATTTTTCAAGGACCAAGCGTGGATTTTAAAGAATATTTTTTCAAGGACCAAGCGTGGATTTTAAAGAATATTTTTTCAAGGACCAAGCGTGGATTTTAAAGAATATTTTTTAAGGACCAAGCGTGGATTTTAAAGAATATTTTTCAAGGACCAAGCATGGATTTTAAAGAATATTTTTTCAAGGACCAAGCGTGGATTTTAAAGAATATTTTTTCAAGGGCCAAGCGTGGATTTTTAAAGAATATTTTTTCAAGGACCAAGCGAGGATTTTTAAAGAATATTTTTTCAAGGACCAATCGAGGATTTTAAAGAATATTTTTTCAAGGACCAAGCGTGGATTTTAAAGAATATTTTTTCAAGGACCAAGCGTGGATTTAATATTTTATAGATTTTTAAATCATTAAAAATTTATTTTCATATTTTTTTAAGACCACTTTAAATTGTTTCAACATTTTTTTTTTTTTTTTTGCATTACAAATTCCTCTACAAAACCAACAAAAATTCCATCTAAAACCTAACATTTTCTTGGAATGATATAACAACACAAAAAAGCCAAATATAATACAAGTCACCATGACATGACCATGTCCTAAGAATGGTTATTTATTTAATAAAATTACCTTATTACCCATTATAAATTCTTAATGATATGAAAACATTTAATTTGGGTCGAAGTAAAGAAAAGAACCGAACGGAACAAAGGCTGATGGATTTTTTCTTTCTTAGCCAATCTTCTGTTTTGTTGGCCGTCACTGCTGCCGCACAGAGGCGACATCAAGAACACCAGCAGTAACAACAACAATAAAGTCAGCAATTAAACTCATTTACTGGCATCTTTGAAAGCAGACCCAGTTTTTTCTCATTTTTCCACTTGACCGGTTTGCATGAAAAATGAAACAACAATTTGTCAAAATGGCAACAGCATCGGCAATGAGTGGCATTAAAATTCTGAAGCCGACCCTTGTAATGCAAACATTGCCCATGGCTTATACGCATCCTTGCATCCTTTGACCTATGTGGGTTAAATGTATTTTTTCGACATCCCGTTTCAATGAAGATCTTAAGTTTGAGGCGTGTTTGAAAGGATGTATGGATGGAACATCTTGACTATGAGATGATTATCAGGTTATTGAGGTGTATTTCGATTAAGAAGAAATTGAAAAGATTCGAAACGTATATCTAAGCCCTTAACTCCTTAATGTATACTTTTTCCTTCAATACTCAGCTCGAACAAAGAATAATTAGACAACGACTATATTCCATGAACAATCTCTTCAAAAACAATTCCAAATTTTCAAGAAAAGCGTATTCAAAATTCGGAATTTCTATTTTCTTTTTGGTATTCCTTGTTTTCAGCTTTATTTTTGACATGTTTGGCTTTAAACCAACGTCACCTTTTTAGGCAGAGGAAATAATTATTTTGTTTTTCATAGCAACCACATTAGAACTACAGATGATATCTTTTGTTGCAATCTTCGTTTTTTGTTCAAAACATACAGTGAAATGTCTTGAATTCCTGTTGCTTTGATTTCCAATTTTTTGAAGACAACGGGGTTTACACCCCACCCTTGTATCCAAAGTATGCTAAGTTTGCTGCCCGATATGTAACTGTTTTGAATAATTCGATTTTTGTTGAAAACAAGTTACAAAGTATCAATCGGTTTTGTCGATAGATTTATGTCCTCAGCCAGTGTTTGGTTATTTAAATATATGTTGACTTCTGTTTTAATTTTTAAATTGTTGACCCTCTATGGTGTAGGATCCGGAAGAATGGGCCAATACCGTCCATTTCGTATCGAACCTAAATAAATATCATATAAATATTGCAACGTGCCAGTTTTGGACTATATCGACTATTCCTTCATTTTATATAAAATATGTGATAATTTTTAGAAAACTTTAAAAGGTGCGTCATTTGCCAGATGTAGTCGACCGAAGTATTCCATTTTCGTACTTCATCTAATACAGATAAAAATATTGGTATGGGCAAAATTACACGAATCTAACATTTATATCCAATTTTATGCAAAGTCATAAATTCCGTATTCATTTCAAGTTTCTAGTTGAGAGAAATATTTAAATATAGCAGGTTGTAAAGAATAGCTGACATGATTCGCAAGCTATGACAGATAAAAGTATGGCCCATTGTGTCTGAGATATCATACTCTTCACAACAGATCTTGTGTTCGCAAAAAAGTTTGTGTGTGTGAAATTTGAAGAGATTTGGATGCTTATTTGGCTTTCCCTGAGCTTTTTGTTTTTCAAAATCTGGAACCTTACGTGTGGGAGGTTCCAGAAAAAATGGTCCAATCTTTACTATATTTATAACAGATCTTGTGTTGATGGAAATATTAAGATGTACCAAGTCTGAATGGAATCGGATATTAATTTAGCGTTTTATGAGCTTCTTGGGTATTCAAAATTTTGACCCATTGAGGAGGAGGTACCAGAAGGAGTGAACCGATATATTCCATCTTCAATGCAGATCTTGTGTTAGTAGAAATAATGGGATGTGTGAAATATGAAGAGAACCGGTGCTTATTTCGGATTTTATAATAGTTTTGGTTATACAAAACCTTGACCCTTGTGGAAAGGTACCAGAATGACTGGTCCGATCCCTACCATCTTCATAACTGAGCTTGTTTTGATAGAAATATTGAGATGTGCCAAGTCTGAATGGAATCGGATGTTAATTTCCCGTTTTATGAGCTTCGTGGATATTCAAAATTTTAACTTGATGGAGTGGACCGATATTGTTGATTTTCACACCTGACCTAGCAATGACGCAAATATTAGAATTTGCAAAGTTGAATGAATTTGGTCCAAAGAGACCTAGGGTTTTCCATTAAGCACGTTTTGGCCGTATCAAATGGTATATACCCTCTGTAGCCATATGAATGGGGGTATTAAAATAACCCAAATAGCGAAAGGCATAATATAATTAAATTCGGATGAGGCAGAAACCTTCTGAAACCGAAAGTCGGAATGTACCGTTTTATAAGGGCTATACCAGTTAGTGCACCTATAGCGAATATTTTTTTTTTTTTTTTGCAGGGAGAGAACAGACCTACCAAGATTCCCAAATTTCATGTTTTAGCTTATTTGGTTGGATATTTTGGCAGAAACCCTCAAAAAACGAAAATGTGGAGGTACTTTTATATAGGGTCTATAACTAAACGTATAGTCCATTGTCAATAACAATTGTGTACTATAATTGTTCGAAAAGTACTTAATGGTACTAAAGTAGGTATTGGGTAAAGAGTAAGAGCTGTAATCCCGAAATTTGATATTGTGGTAACTGTTGGTATCCGGTTTGAGCTATGGGATGGATTTGGAAATGTGTACTATAATTATGCGAAAAATACTACATTGAACTAAATTTTGTCGATTTGGTATTGTGTGAACTTATAGTGATTGAAATCTGAAATATGGTATCAGGGTCGTTGTTCATGTGTAGCCTTGACATATGGAGATGGTTTCGGAAATGTGTACTATAATTATCCGAAAAGTACTGAATGATACTACGAGTATATTTAAAATTAGTTGAAAGGAAACGTTTCTTTTATGTGTACAAAAATTACTAAAAGGTACTAAATTTCGTATTAGGTGAAGGAATATAGCTGAAATCCTGAATGAATATAGCTAAAATCCAGTGTTTGTGCCTGTATTTGAACGAATCATCTGTTAATGTACGTAAAGTACTAAATAGTACTAATTTTGATATTGGTTGAAGAAATAGAATCTGGAATCCCGATATTTTATATTTAGGGTATTTGTTGGTATATTGGATTGAGCTATGGGATTGGTTTTGAAATTATACACTTTAATTGTACGAAAAGTACTAAATTCAAGTAAATTTGATATTTGAGATTTTGCAAAAGTTTAAAGATAGGTACTAAATTTGGTATTGGGTGAAGAGATAAGGTTACATCCCTCAAATTTAATACCGATGTGTCTGTTGCTATCTGGATTTGAGGTATGGATGTTGTTTTGGAAATGTGTACTATACGAAAGTACTAAATAGTACTAAATTTGATATTGGGTGAAGGACTAGAGCTGGAATCCTGAAATTTGATGTGGATGTGTACTGAAAACGCACGAAAAATGCATAATGCCACAAAATTTGATATCGACTTCAATATTGAACTAGAATTCTTAAATTTGATATGGAGGCCACTAATGGTGCCTGTGGTTGCAGAGATACCCACATACAACGGTACGATTTAGAGACATTATTCACCGGAGTTGTTTCCAATTTCGTATTTAGAGTTCGTAATGGGAACTACAGTCTATGCCAAAAAATTGTCCATGCAGGTCCACGTCTTGGTATAGCCTCCATACAACGGTACTTTTCAATATTCGGTATTTTGATGATTTTAGCGAATTATTCACCGGAGATGTCTCAAATTTCGTATTTAGAGTTCGTAATGGGAACAACAGTCTATGTCAAAGAATTGTCCATGCAGGTCTAGGTCTTCCTATTGACCCATATATCAGTACCTCCCTATATTCGGTGTTTTGACGATTTATTCCCCGAAATTGTTTGAAATTACGTATTTAAAGTTTCTGATAGATACTCAAGCCTGTGACAGAAAATTGTCTATAAAGGTCCAGGTCTTCGAATAGACCCCATATAACGGTACCTCCCAATATTCGGTATTTAATTGATTTTATTCAATGGATTTTTTTTAAGTTTCGTGTTTGAATATTGTAATGGCTTATGAGAAAAGTTGAAAGTCCACTTCTCCGAATAGACCCCAATATAACGGCTATATACGGTATTTTTATACCCTCCACATTGGTAAGGAGGGTATATTAACTTTATCATACCGTTTGTAACATCCATAAATATTCGTCATATAATTCGTCATATATATAACGATACCCACCGATATTTGGTATTATGATTATCCTAGTCACATAATTGTTTTAAATTTGGTATTTTAGAAGATTTGATAAATGACAATCCGTGAAGTATAAAATGGTCCATAGAGGCTCCCGTTTTGGTATGGCCCCATATAATGGCCTCACTCATTTTATGGTTTTTTGATAAGTTTACGAACGGTCTTACTTGTATATGGCGTTTAAAGTGAAACACGCTTGAATTCCTATACTTTTTTATAGAAATGATTCGTTTACCCGGAGGGTATTAAAAGTTCGGCCCGGCCGAACTTAATGTTTTTTTTTTTTTTTTTCTTGTCGGACAATATTTTAACAGCATTTTTAACTGATTTTATTTTTTTTTTTGAAAATTTCCAAATTCGTTCCAAACGAAGGATTGAATTCAAAGCTCAGTCTGGTCGAACTTACTGCTTTTTTACTAGTTTTATATATTTTGACTTAACGAAAATTAAATGTTCCTTATATGAAACTTCAATACAAAGAAGTTCTCTTTCTTCTTCATGTTTTCTTAAGATAAAATAGAAGATTTTCTAGGCACAGACTATATATTACTAAATGGCATTTTAAAGGTCCTCTGTTGGTCTCCTATAACATAGGGTGCTATTAACTCTCTTAGCCTTGTATTTATAGAATATATATTTTTTCCGTTTTTCTTATTAAAAAATGGGATCGTCTTTCACTCATCTCCTCTCAAATGGAGCCTCTTTCTTTTTTCGCTGTAATGTCTTAATGCTTCGCCAGCATTCCATTTTCTTTCCATGAAGGTTGCCTTTTTAATTATTTTCCTTTTCTTTTCCTTTTTTTTTTAACTCTACGATAATGATGTTGATGTTAGCTGACAGTTTTATGATAGTATTAGTGTAATAGTGTTGTCTTTTGTTTCCAAGGGCATTTGATGGTTAAGCCATCATTGTACTGCACTAGGAATGGGGTGAGGTATTAATTTATGGGCAATGAGAAACCACAGAAACATATATTCGCGAAAAAGTTAACTTAAAAAAACCACAATGTTTTCTTCATACCGTGTCGAAAATTTGTTCTTCTTTTCTTCCCCTGATCGCACCACCACATTTCCAAAACAAAGATCCTCTCCCTTTTTTATTTGAACTTTTACCTGTTTCGCTAAACATAATAGTCTATTCATGAGTTTTTATGTGATTTCGCGTTTTCTCTATTTATTTTGCTACTGCATTCTTTGTTTTCATCTTTTTTCTGGTGTTTTTTGCCTAACCAAACTTGGCTTTTTTCCTTTTCATATTGTATTACTGACATATTTGTTGTAGTTGCTCCCAACAAAATGATGATGAGATTTTACTCATCACCTCGGCGGCCACTTCAACGCTGAGATTGTTTTTCGTCAATATTAGTGGTGAAAACGAAAAAAAAGAGCTGAATGCGAAAAAGATGCGATATCCTTACTTCCGTTTCATAAAAACAGAGACGGCCATGAATATGAAATTACGTAGGTAAGGCGAAAAAAACGAGTAGAAAACCTAGCGAAGCTGCAGGAATAGAATACCGTAATAATTACAAGACGTAGACCAAAAAAAAAAGGGTTCAGTCAAAGAAGCCAGGCGTTCACTAGAAAATAGAGAAACAAAAAACTTACGGTACTATAAAATGTCTTGGGTTATGTGGTTCATTACGAGAGTAAAATCTGCAGAATAAAATAAACAGTGGAATCAAGACAAGAAAATACGGACCTTGAACAATATTCCAAAAAAAAAACTCCACATTATTTGGTTCTTAGGCCCTTGAAAAAAATTCTTTAAAAATCCAAGTTAAATGGTACTTAGGTCCTTGAAAACAAAATTGTCTTTAAAAATCCAAGTTTAATGATACTTAGGTCCATGGAAAAATATTCTTTAAAAATCCACGTTTAATGGTACTTAGGTCCTTGAAAACAAAATTGTCTTTAAAAATCCAAGTTTAATGATACTTAGGTCCATGGAAAAATATTCTTTAAAAATCCACGTTTAATGGTACTTAGGTCCTTCAAAAAATATTCTCCACGTTTAATGGTCTATTGGTCCTTGAAAAAATATTCTTTAAAAATCCACGTTTAATGGTACTTAGGTCCTTCAAAAAATATTCTCCACGTTTAATGGTCTATTGGTCCTTGAAAAAATATTCTTTAAAAATCCACGTTTAATGGTCTATTGGTCCTTGAAAAAATATTCTTTAAAAATCCACGTTTAATGGTCTATTGGTCCTTGAAAAAATATTCTTTAAAAATCCACGTTTAATGGTCTATTGGTCCTTGAAAAAATATTCTTTAAAAATCCACGTTTAATGGTCTATTGGTCCTTGAAAAAATATTCTTTAAAAATCCACGTTTAATGGTCTATTGGTCCTTGAAAAAATATTCTTTAAAAATCCACGTTTAATGGTCTATTGGTCCTTGAAAAAATATTCTTTAAAAATCCACGTTTAATGGTCTATTGGTCCTTGAAAAAATATTCTTTAAAAATCCACGTTTAATGGTCTATTGGTCCTTGAAAAAATATTCTTTAAAAATCCACGTTTAATGGTCTATTGGTCCTTGAAAAAATATTCTTTAAAAATCCACGTTTATTGACCTGTAAGTCCTTGAAAAAATATTCTTAAAAAATCCACGTTTATTAGTCTGGGAGTCCTTGAAGAAATATTGTTTAGAAATCCAACTTCTGTTGGTCTTAGTGTCCTTGAAAAAATATTCTTTAAAAATCCACGTTTATTGACCTGTAAGTCCTTGAAAAAATATTCTTAAAAAATCCACGTTTATTAGTCTGGGAGTCCTTGAAGAAATATTGTTTAGAAATCCAACTTCTGTTGGTCTTAGTGTCCTTGAAAAAATATTCTTTAAAAATCCACGTTTATTAGTCTGGGAGTCCTTGAAAAAATATTCTTTGAAAATCCACTTTTCTTGGTCGATTAGTCCTTGAAAAATGGGTTGAAAAAACACATTTCTTTTCTATTGGTACTTGAAAAAAATATTCTTTAAAAATTCACATTTATTGGTCAATGGTCCTAAAAAAATAATCTGTAAAGAACAACATTTCTAGATCTATTGGTCCTTGGAAAATATTCTTTGAAAATCCAAGGTTCGAGGTCTATTGGTCCTTGAAAAAATATTCTTTAAAATACCACGTTTATTGATTGGGGATTCCTTGAAAAAACATTCTTTAAAAATCCACGTTTATTGGTCTATTGGTCCATAAAAAATATTATTAAGACCTCCACATTAATTGGTCCTTGAAAAAATATTCTTTATAAATCCACGTTTAATGGCCCTTAGGTCCTTGAAATTCTTTTTTAAAGCCACGTTTAATGGTCCTTAGGTCCTTGAATTTTTTTTTTTAAGTATCCACGTTTAAGTGTCCTTAGGTCCTTGAGAAAAAAATCTTTAAAAATCCACGTTTAATGGTCCTTATGTTCTTGAAAAAATATTCTTTAAAAAACCACGTTTAGTGGTCTATTGGTCCTTGAAAAAATATTCTTTAAAAATCCACGTGGTAGGAGAATCCTCCAATAGGTGATATTCAAAGTTTTATCCAGTTCGAGACACTGTTCTCTCTTCTAAAAAAAAAATAATCTCAACTGAAAAAACCTCATTTCAACAAAGAAGAATGTCAAAAAAACCAAGAATCAGTTTACATTGAAGATTAGTTAACATATAGAAGATGGCAAACACAAAAAACAAAGGATGACGAACGAAACACTAGCGCAAAGAGATGAAAAGTTAATAGGGGTTAAAAACTAATTGTATGTTTTGATAAAAATTGCGATTTAATCTTTATGTTCCATCCCAGCATCTTTTTCTTGTTCTTTTTCCTTTCATCTTGTCTTCCTTATCATGTTATCCGTCCTTCACTTAAGTGCTGGAATTAAATGAAAATCGTGCATTACATCTCAAGTGCAAAGGAGGTACCACTTTTAATCGACCGCAGATTAAAAGCTAATCAACTCAGTTCAACAAAGATGTTGGAAGGATATAAAGAGAGTGAGAGAGAGAGTTCAATTTTCTTGTTAGCATTACAATGGGAAGTTGTTGCGTTTGTAATGTGTGTAAAAAATGGGAGGAAATTATATTGACAATATCTTCATGGAATTGATTTCTTTAATCCATAACTATTCCAAGATATTTTTTCAAGGAAGTATAGATTTTAAGGATATGTAGATTATTTTCATATGCTTTTCAAGCATCTTTAGACTATTATAAATGTAGGTGGATTTTTTAAAAATATCTTTCGACGACCCCCTGATCAATACATTGTTAAATTGTTAAGAAATTTGTTGGCAAGGATACTAAGTCCAATAAAAATTGATTTTTAATAAAAATTTTCCATTTACCCGTAGGCCAATTACAGTGGATTTTTAAGAACATTGAACAAATGCTCTTAAAAAAAAAAAAAAAACTTCGTTTTTCTATTTTTCAAGGACGCTTTGACCAATAAAAATATATTTTTTTTAAATTGTTTTAAATCAACCAATAAACATGGATTACGCTAATAAAGGTGAATTTTTTATGATGTTTTCCAAGGACCCTTCCATCTACAAATCTGGATTTTTAATAATGTCTTTCCAAAGACGAATAATGTTATATAACACAATAATATGTTGTAGAAGAATAAATCTGGACTTTTAATATTTTTCTAAGTAACCTACGGCCAATAATCATGGATTTTATTACATATTTTTTCCAAGGACTCTTAGACCAATAAGCGTGGAATTTTAATATTTTCCAGGACTCCACTCTCAATACTCGTGGATTTTTTATAAAATTTTTCCAAGGACTCTTAGACCAAAAAACGTGAATTTTTAATAAAATATTTCAAAGGACCCTTAGAAAAATAAACGTGGAATTTTAATATTTTCCAACTATCCACTATCAATATTCGTGGATTTTTTTATAAATTTTTTCCAAGGACTCATAGACCAATAAACGTGGATTTTTAATAAAATGTTTCCAAGGACTCTTAGACCAATAAGCGTCGAATTTTGATATTTTCCAAGGACTAAACTATCAATATTCGTGGATTTTTTTTATAAAAATTTCCAAGGACTCCACTATCAATATTCGTAATTTTTTATAAAATTTTTCCAAGGACACTTAGACTAATAAGAGTGGAATTTTAATATTTTCCAAGGACTCTACTATCAATATTCGTGGATTTTTTTTATAAAATTTTCCAAGGACTCCACTATTAATATTCGTAAATTTTTTTTTTTTATAAAATTTTTCCAAAGACACTTAGACTAATAAGCGTGAAATTTTAATATTTTCTAAGGACTCCAAACTAACAATAACCGTGGAATGTGTTATAAAATATTTCCAAGGACACAAAGACTAATATTATTGGATTTTTTTTATAAAATTTTTCCAAGGACACTTAGACTAATAAGCGTGGAATTTTTATATTTTCCAAGGTCTCCACATTAACAATAACCGTGGATTGTGTTATAAAATATTTCCAAGGACACAAAGAAATATATTCGTGGAATTTTAATACTATCCAAGGACTCCACTATAAATATCCGCGGATTTAAATAAAAAAAAATTTCAAGGACACTTAAAAATTTTCTAAAGACCTTTAAACCAATGAGCGTGGATTTTTAATAAAATTTTTCCCAGGACTCTTAGACCAATGAGCGTGGATTTTTAATACAATTTTTCCAAGGACTCTTAGACCAATGCGCGTGGATTTTTAATAAAATTTTTCGAAGGACTCTTAGACCAATGAGCGTGGATTTTTAATAAAATTTTTCCAAGGACTCTTAGACCAATGCGCGTGGAATTTTAATAAAATTTTTCCAAGGACTCTTAGACCAATGAGCGTGGAATTTTAATAAAATTTTTCCAAGGACTCTTAGACCAATGAGCGTGGAATTTTAATATTTTCTAAGGACTCCAAACTAACAATAACCGTGGAATGTGTTATAAAATATTTCCAAGGACACAAAGACTAATATTATTGGATTTTTTTATAAAATTTTTCCAAGGACACTTAGACTAATAAGCGTGGAATTTTTATATTTTCCAAGGACTCCACATTAACAATAACCGTGGATTGTGTTATAAAATATTTCCAAGGACACAAAGAAATATATTCGTGGAATTTTAATACTATCCAAGGACTCCACTATAAATATCCGCGGATTTAAATAAAAAGAAATTTCAAGGACACTTAAAAATTTTCTAAAGACCTTTAAACCAATGAGCGTGGATTTTTAATAAAATTTTTCCCAGGACTCTTAGACCAATGAGCGTGGATTTTTAATACAATTTTTCCAAGGACTCTTAGACCAATGCGCGTGGATTTTTAATACAATTTTTCGAAGGACTCTTAGACCAATGAGCGTGGATTTTTAATAAAATTTTTCCAAGGACTCTTAGACCAATGCGCGTGGAATTTTAATACAATTTTTCCAAGGACTCTTAGACCAATGAGCGTGGAATTTTAATATTTTCTAAGGACTCCACACTAACAATAACCGTGGAATGTGTTATAAAATATTTCCAAGGACACAAAGACCAATATTCGTGGATTTTTTTTATAAAATTTTTCCAAGGACACTTAGACTAATAAGCGTGGAATTTTTATATTTTCCAAGGACTCCACATTAACAATAACCGTGGATTGTGTTATAAAATATTTCCAAGGACACAAAGACCAATATTCGTGGAATTTTAATACTATCCTAGGATTCCACTATAAATAACCGCGGATTTTTTTAAAACAATTTTTTCACGGACACTTAAAATTTTTCTAAAGACTCTTAAACCAATGAGCGTGGATTTTTAATAAAATTTTTCCTAGGACTCTTAGACTAATGAGCGTGGATTTTTAATAAAATTTTTCCCAGGACTCTTAGACCAATGAGCATGGATTTTTAGTAAATTTTTTTCAAGTACTCTTAGACCAATGAGCGTGGATTTTTAATACAATTTTTCCAAGGACTCTTCGACCAATGCGCGTGGATTTTTAATAAAATTTTTCGAAGGACTCTTAGACCAATGAGCGTGGAATTTTAATAAAATTTTTCCAAGGACTCTTAGACCAATGCGCGTGGAGTTTTAATAAAATTTTTCCAAGGACTCTTAGACCAATGCGCGTGGAGTTTTAATAAAATCTTTCCAAGGACTCTTAGACCAATGCGCGTGGAGTTTTAATAAAATCTTTCCAAGGAAACTTGACCAATAAGCTTGGATTTTTAATAAAATATTTCCAAAGACTCTTAGACCAATAAGCTTGGATTTTTAATAAAATGTTTCCAAAGACTCTTAGACCAATAATGGTGGAATTTACTGGAGGACTCTTAGTGGATTTTTAATAGAATTTTTCCAAGGACTCTTAGATCAATGAGCGTGAATTTTTAATAAAATTTTTCCAAGGACACTTGACCCATATACGTGGTTTTTAATAAAATTTTTCCAAGGACGATTGACCAATAAGCGTGGATTTTTAATAAAATTTTTCCAAGGACGCTTGACCAATAAGCGTGGATTTTTAATAAAATTTTTCCAAGGACTCTTAGAGCAATGAGGTTGGATTTTAAATACAATTTTTCCAAGGACTTTTAGACCAATGAGCGTGGAATTTTAATATTTTCTAAGGACTCCACACTAACAATAACCGTGGAATGTGTTATAAAATATTTCCAAGGACACAAAGACCAATATTCGTGGATTTTTTTTATAAAAATTTTCCAAGGACACTTAGACTAATAAGCGTGGAATTTTTATATTTTCCAAGGACTCCACATTAACAATAACCGTGGATTGTGTTATAAAATATTTCCAAGGACACAAAGACCAATATTCGTGGAATTTTAATACTATCCAAGGATTCCACTATAAATAACCGCGGATTTTTTTAAAACAATTTTTTCACGGACACTTAAAATTTTTCTAAAGACTCTTAAACCAATGATCGTGGATTTTTAATAAAATTTTTCCTAGGACTCTTAGACTAATGAGCGTGGATTTTTAATAAAATTTTTCCCAGGACTCTTAGACCAATGAGCATGGAATTTTAGTAAATTTTTTTCAAGTACTCTTAGACCAATGAGCGTGGATTTTTAATACAATTTTTCCAAGGACTCTTCGACCAATGCGCGTGGATTTTTAATAAAATTTTTCGAAGGACTCTTAGACCAATGAGCGTGGAATTTTAATAAAATGTTTCCAAGGACTCTTAGACCAATGCGCGTGGAGTTTTAATAAAATCTTTCCAAGGACTCTTAGACCAATGCGCGTGGAGTTTTAATAAAATCTTTCCAAGGAAACTTGACCAATAAGCTTGGATTTTTAATAAAATATTTCCAAAGACTCTTAGACCAATAAGCTTGGATTTTTAATAAAATGTTTCCAAAGACTCTTAGACCAATAATGGTGGAATTTACTGGAGGACTCTTAGTGGATTTTTAATAGAATTTTTCCAAGGACTCTTAGATCAATGAGCGTGAATTTTTAATAAAATTTTTCCAAGGACACTTGACCCATAAGCGTGGTTTTTAATAAAATTTTTCCAAGGACGATTGACCAATAAGCGTGGATTTTTAATAAAATTTTTCCAAGGACGCTTGACCAATAAGCGTGGATTTTTAATAAAATTTTTCCAAGGACTCTTAGAGCAATGAGGTTGGATTTTAAATACAATTTTTCCAAGGACTCTTAGACCAATGAGCGTGGATTTTTAATACTATTTTCCAAGGACTCTTAGACTAATGAGCGTGGAATTTTAATATTTTCCAAGGACTCCACTAACAAAAGTCGTCGATTTTGTTATAAACATTTCAAAGGACACTTGAAAAACATTTCCAATAAGCGTGAAATTTTAATATTTTCCAAGAACTCCACTACACTTTGTTATAAAATTTTTCAAATGTCACTTAGACAAAAAAGTGTGAAATTGTTAATATTTTCCAAGGACTCTACTATCAATAATCGTGGATTTTGTTATAAAACTATTAGACCAATAAGCGTGGATTATTTTGCTAATATTTTTCCTGAAGACCCGTAGACCAATATATGATTTTTTTAAGAATATTTTTCAAGCAGTCATAGGACAATGACCCTGATTTTTTTGAATAATATTTAGAATAAACAAGTTAGAGTTTTTATAAATAATTCTTCAAGGACCTTTACGTTAATAAAGTCGGATTTTTGTACAATAAACCTGAATAAACCATAAACCTAAATTTTTGAAGAATATTTAGAATAATAAAATTAGATGTTTTATAAATATTTCCTCAAAGACCATTACAATAATAAAGTTGGCTTTTTTAAACCACCAATAACAATTTTGGACAAATGAACTTGCCTTTTATTAATATGTCCTCAAAACCCCTTAATTATTCCAATGACAACTCATTATATTGCTTACAAACGTACAAAAGCATTTTGGTGAGAATTTTCCAGAAATAAAGTTATTCGTGATGGAATTCAAACGTGATAGTGTGATTTCTTTATATTTGGCTTTAAAACAACAAGTGGCTATCGTTAGAGCACTCCAGAATTTAAATTTGAATAAATCTTTTGTGTCTTGTACCATCGCTCGTTACCGTTATACTGGTAGCGTAGTCCGACGTCAAGGAAGTACACGGAAGAAAACAGCAAAATCAGCAGAAATGGTTCGAAAAGTAAAGAAGAGACTTGATCGAAATCCCCGTTGCAGTGGCCGGAAAATGGCTTGTGAGCTGAACGTATTGCAATATCCATTCGGCAAATATTGAAAAATGAGCTCGGGGTAAAGCCATTGTAATACCAAAAAGTGCAAGAACTTACACTGCAACAGAAAGAAAATGGACTCAAAAGAGCTAAAGAGTTGCTTCGCTTGGCCGAAAGTGGTCAACTGCCGAATTTGGTTTTCTCCGATGAGAAAACATTCGTTGGCCAACAGTTTGTAAATAAAGAGGCCAAAAATGCCCGCTGAAAATGTGCACCTTCGGTTGGCCTCCAGAACTCAAGCGCAGGTCACAGCCGGCTCGTATTAATCGACCGTGGAATCAGAATAAATGACGAATATTATCGCGAAAATATTTTGGAGGGTGTACTAAAGCCTTGAACACGCAAACGTTTTGGCCGCAGACCTTGGACATTCCAACATGACTCAGCACCATCGAACTCAGCACGCATCACCCAAGAATGGTAACAAAATGAGGTTCCGTTTCCAGCTCACAATGGCCACCAAAATCTCCGGATACCGATCCGTTGGCCTCCAGAACTCAAGCGCAGGTCACAGCCGGCTCGTATTAATCGACCGTGGAATCAGAATAAATGACGAATATTATCGCGAAAATATTTTGGAGGGTGTACTAAAGCCTTGAACACGCAAACGTTTTGGCCGCAGACCTTGGACATTCCAACATGACTCAGCACCATCGAACTCAGCACGCATCACCCAAGAATGGTAACAAAATGAGGTTCCGTTTCCAGCTCACAATGGCCACCAAAATCTCCGGATACCGATCCGTTGGACTATTGTGTCTGGAGTATTTCGGAAAGTAAGGTTGGCACTAAAAAATACCAAAGTGTCGATCAATTCAAGCAAGCGCTTTGTCGGGAATGGGCCAAAATACCGCAGAACAACATTCGGGCAGCGTGTGACGGTTTCATTGGCCGTTTAAATGCCATAATTCGTGTCAAAGGTGACCAATTCGCACAAATTTAAACTTATTGTAAAATTTGATGCTATTTCCGACATTTTTTGCTTTCATTCAATAAAATTAAAAACTATGGCGTTTGACTTTGTTGCAGTTTTTTATCTCACCCTGTACTGTTGACCCGCCCGAATTTTGTCCTTTCTTTGTCAGTTGTATTTTTACATTTTTCCCAACAAGTTTTTAATAAGCTTATAATAACACTCACGGGAATGGACAAGCAAAAACGCAACCCAAAAATGCGTTTGGCATTTTACTTGTTGAACAGCTACGGACATCAGTTACGAAAGTAAATTCACAAATAATGGTTACTATACGCAACGCGAAACTTATTTTCATTATTGGTAAATAAAATTAGAAAGTGCCATTAAAATATCGTACACTTTATTGACCAGGTTTAATAAGAGTGTTAACTTTTTCCTTTTTTTTTTTTTGCAAGCCTCATTTGGATTTTTAAACATATTTTGGACTAATGGAGGTATGTCCATAAAATTAAATGAAAGTGTACTTCTGTTATTTTTTTTGCACTCTACATCCCTAATCTTCCCTTTTGAATCCTGAACGACAAAGGATAAACATTTGAAGATTATGTAGAAAAAAATATTTTTACCCGCAGTCTTAATTCAGATTTTATCTCCACCTAAATTTTCCGACTCCAATTTTTTGGACTCATTTACAAAGCTTGCAGAGTGGATCCGGTTTTGAAAATGGACGGTATTGCATTTTTTGGCATTTTTTTAACAATATTTTTCAACGATTTGCTAAAGCAAAGTCTAGGATTTTCAAGGAAAAAACTTTGTTCTCCACGGTCTTCACAAACAAATATTTAAATTTTTGTGAAAAATATTATTTGCAAGGTCGATTCTTACGAAATTGCCGAGTCAGTGTTAGAGCCATAATAGAAGCCTAAATTTTTTGGAGATGATCGCAAAATATATGGAAGGGACCAAACACTGATTTTTTTTACTTTTGCACTCGCTCTATGGACAATATTTACACTGTGCGATCTGTCCGTCCGTCTGTTCATGTATTTTTGTGAAGATGTGAGATGAAATTTTCCAAACAATATTTGTTGGGCCCAAGGAAGAAACCTAATGAATTTGGTGAGAATTGGTTGAAATTTAGATATAACTCCCATATATATTTTCGCCCAATATCGAGTTAATTGTGCACCAAGTGGCTAATATCAGTCCAAATGACCTGAATTTTGGCACATCCGGCTGAATTCATCCTAGAAACATGTACTTCTAATTTGGTAAAAATCGTTTCAGATATAGCTATAGCTCCCATATATATGTTTCATCCGATTTGGGGTTTTAAGCCCCCCACATGCGTAATATGAACTCCACAACTATAGTCTTTGGTACCAGATGTCATATACAGCTCAGAAATAAGTGTTTAAAATTTTCAATTTTTTACAAGATCGGTTCAGATTTGGATATAACTCCCATATATATCCTTAATCCGATTTCAGGTATTTTGTGCACCAAATGGCCTATATCAGCCCAAATGAACTGAATATTGGCAGTTCTGACTGAATTCAGTATAGAAACAAGCACTTAAAATTTCGTTATAATCAGATATAACTATAGCTCCCATATATATGTTTTATCCGATTTGGAGGTTTAGACCCTCACTTTCGTAATATGTACTCCAAAAGAATGATATTTGGTACCACATATCAGATGCAGCCCAGAAATACATCTGCCAGTTTTTATCGGTTTAGATTTGGATATAACTCCCATATATATCCTTAATCCGATTTCAGGTCTTTTGTGCACCAAATGGCCTATATCAGCCCAAATGAACTGAATATTGGCAATTCCGACCGAATTCATCCCAGAAACGAGTACTTAAAATTTGGTGAAAATTGGTTCATCGGCTATAGCTCATATACAGGGTGGGATAAAACAAACTACAACACAGTCAAACGCCATAATTTTTACATTTTTTTTAAAATTTTTTAAAATGAAAGCAAAAAATGTCGGAAATAGCATCAAATTTTAGAATATGTTTATACTTGTTCGAATTGGTCACCTTTGGCACGAATAATAGCTTTCAAACGGCCAATGAAATCGTCACACGCTGCCCGAATGTTGTTCTGCGGTATTTTGGGGCATTCCCGGCGAAGCGCTTGCTTGACGTGATCGACACTTTGGTATTTTTTAGTGCCAACCTCGCTTTTCAAAATACTCCAGACACAATAGCCCAACGGATTGGTATCCGGAGATTTTGGTGACCATTATGCGCTGGAAATGAAGCGAGGAACCTCATTTTATAACAATTCTTGGGTGGCGCGTGCTGAGTGCGATGTTGCTGACTCCTATTGGAATGTCCAAGGTTTGCGGCCAAAATGTTTATGTGCCCAAGGCTTTAATACACCCTCCAGAATTTTATCGCGATAATATTCGACATTTATTCGTATGTCACGGTTGATTAAGACGAGCGAAGAGCGACAATAGGCTGTTAAGGCGACCCACACCATCAACATGGCCGAGGCTTGAGTTTTGGTGGCCAACCGGAGGTGCACATTTGCAGCTGAGTTCTTTTGAGCCTATTTCCCTTTTTTGCGGTGTAAATTCATGCACTTTTTGAAATTTCAACGCCTTTACCCCGAGCTCATTTTTCAATATTTGCCGAATGGAATGTTGCCATATGTTCAGCTCACGAGCCATTTTTCAGCCACTGAGATGCGATCAAGTCGCTTCTTTACTTTTCGAACCATTTCTGCTGATGTTGCTGGTTTCTTCCATTCACTTCCTACGCTACCAGTATCACGGTAACGAGCGATGGTACGAGACACAGAAGATTTATTCACATTTAAATGCTGGAGTGCTCTAACGATAGCCACTTGTGGTTTTCCAGCCAAATATAAAGACGAGTGGTTTAGAAATGACAGCAGTCTGAAAATTGGTTGCAGTTTTCTTCATCTCATCCTGTATATATGTTTCATTCGATTCGGGGTTTTAAGTCCCTCAATTTTGTAATATACATTCCACAAGAATGATATTTGGTACCAGATATCAGATGCAGCCCCGAAACACCTCTGCAAATTTTATCAAGATCGGCTTAGATTTGGATATAGCTCCCATATATACCTTTATCCGATTTCAGGTTTTTTGTGCGCCAAGGTTTATAGTTTTTTCTTATTACAGATCTGCTATATACGCATAATGGTGTAGGGTATCATATAGTCGGCCGACCAGTCCGACTTTTGACCTTTCTTAACTGCCTTAATTTATACTAATCCCATTTCAGTTGACTATCCCGATCATTATGCAAGATGCATTGGAAAATATATGCTACCATTTTCGAATAATAGAACTAGACCGGTATTTATGGTACCACTTACCTGCAGCAATTGTGACGAAGTTGCCGACTGTATAATTCTCAGTAATACTGGAGAATTGTTAATAATTAAATTGGTCTATGAGGATATTCAAAAATTACCAAAAATTGGTCGTGGACCTATGTTTGGCAAGGGCGACTATCGTTTCCATTATATGTATTTCAATTATTTACCGCAAGTTCCAGAGGAAAGGTCATTCAATAACACCAGCTTTCCGGCAGAATTGCATTTAGTGTTCTATAGCGAAAGAAGGGAGAGCTACGAAGATGCTTTGGAGAGAGATGATGGCATTGTCATAGTGTCGATGGGGTTTCAGGTGAGTTCAGGAGATTCTTAAGCATTCATAACCATGTTTTTGATCTTCACAGGTACAAGAAGAAAATACAAGTGAATTTTTACCCCTCATCGTCAACGAATTATCGAAAATAAGAACCATTGATACAAACATCACCCTACCGGTTGCAACAAATCTATCCTTTTCAAGTTTTTTGCCACAACCACTGAAACACTATCACACCTATGAGGGAACAATGCTTTCGCCCAGAACCCCGATGCTAACTACGTGTCAGTCCCGTGTAATATGGATTGATTTCGATGAGACCCATAAAATACCTCCAGATTATGTAGGCATATCCTTTAGGGTCATATTGATGCATATCCTAAATTTTTGGAAAACATTGCTTTTTTCGCAGGTTCATGAGTTCTCGCTGTTGAAATCCTTTTTGGGCTTTTCACATTTTACATTTTTTCTCGACTATGAAGAGCCAGAAAGTGAAATAAGATTTGATGAAAACAGATCTACTCCGACAACGACTGAAAGTCCAAAACAGGTCGTCACCAATGGTCAGGAGAAATTGACGCAAATTTTTCAGTCAGGGATTTTATTGATATGCGTATTGGTAATGCTGGTCTAATAAAGTAAATTTCGATAAATAAAGTTAAATAGAAATACGAATATAAACAGTACCTTTGGGTAAATGAATCCTGGTTTGTTTAAGCGTTTAAATACAACACTTTTTCGCAGAAAAATTCAATGTCTAAGGTGAAATGAAAAAAACTGCAACCAACTTCAGACTGCTGTCATTTCTAAGCCACTCGTTCGACAGCTGTTAAAATTATTCCAGCGACAGCTCATTATATTGTTTACAAGCGTATAAAAGCACTTTGGTGAGAATTTTCCAGAAAAAAAGTTATTCGTGTTGGAATTCAAGCGTGGTAGTGCGATTTCTTTATATTTGGCTGGAAAACCACAAGTGACTATCGTTAGAGCACTCCAGCATTTAAATGTGAATAAATATTTTGTGTCTCGTACCATCGCTCGTTACCGTGATACTGGTAGCGTAGCCCGAAGTCAAGGAAGTGGATGGAAAAAAACAGCAACATCAGCAGAAATAGTTCGAAAAGTAAAGAAGCGACTTGATCGAAACCCGCGTCACAGTGGCCGAAAAATGGCTCGTGAGCTGAACATATCACAATATTCCATTCGGCAATTATTGAAAAATCAGCTCGGAGTAAAGCCATTGAAATTCCAAAAAGTGCAAGAACTTACACCGCAACAGCAAGAAAATAGACTTAAAACAAGTAAGCAAAGTCTATAGTCGCGCGGGGCCGACCATGTGATACCCTACAACACTACAATATGTTAGAAGCCCCTTTATGTCCAAATCCATTTTGGAAGATTTCGCTTTTGAAATCATGTTACGGAGCACGGCCCAGATATTAGCCTTAGCATTAAGAACAGGAACATTTGCAGTATTTACGTACTCCGTCGTGATGTTAGTTGTTTTGGTAAATTTTACAGCTAAATATAATCTAATGGTCATCCAAAACGCTAGAAAGCAAATAAACTCAAAAGAGCTAAAGAGTTGCTTCGCCATAACAGCCGAAAGTGGTGAACTGCCGAATTCTGTTTTCTCCGATGAGAAAACATTCGTTGTCCAGCCGTTTGTAAACAGACAAAATGATCGTGTTTACTAGCCAAAGAGGTCAGCTGAAAATGTGCTCCTTCAGTTGGCCACCAGAACTCAAGTGCCGGCCATGATGATGGTGTGGGCCACCATAACAGCCGATGGTCGCTCTCCGCTCGTATCAATCGACCGTGGCATCAAAATGAATTCCGAATATCATTGTGAAAGTTTTCTGGGGGTGTATTAAAGCGTTGGGCACGCAAACATTTTGGCCGCAGACCTTGGACATTCCAACAGGACTCAGCACCATCGCATTCAGCACGCGCCACCCAAGAATGGTTACAAAATGAGGTTCCTCGTTTCATTTCCAGCGCACAATGGCCACCAAAATACCAAAGTGTCGATCATTTCAAGTAAGCGCTTCGCCGGGAATGGTCCAAAATACCGCAGAGCAACATTGGGGCAGCGTGTGACGGTTTCATTGGCCGTTTGAAGGCCATAATTCGTGCCAAATGTGACCAATTCGAACAAAACTAAAGTTATTCTAAAATTTGATGCTGTTTCCGACATTTTTTTGTGTTGGGGGTATTATAAGTTTGATTGGACCAACAATTATTTAACACCTCGAAATATTGGTTTTCCACATAGGAAAGTGTATATGGTTCTTCCTATCTCGCCGAGCTGAGTCGATCTAGCTGCGTATGTCTGTCCGTCCGTCCGTCAACATACCAACATTTCCATTCTACCGAAACGCTGAAAATAACTTACAGGCGAAATCCAAAATACACAATAGGCGAACTTCTGACTTTTTTATGCTGATTTCGTTGACGAATATAGCCAAATATCGCAGACAAACAAATTATATGGATGAGTCTAAATTTAGAGAACAGAGGGGCCTCTTGCCTTTTGGAGACGATTCCAAAATATTGAGGGGATCTAATGAGCCAAAACAGAAAAAATTTCCTGATCACACAATTGAGGCCAATCGACACGGAATTTTGCATGAGAAGAGAGCTAAGGGCATTCAAGAATTCTAGCATTTTGGATGACCTTTGGATTATATTTAGCTGTAAAATAAACCACAACAACTTACAACTGGGCGGGGTGCGTAAATATTATGCAAATGTCCTGGTAAAAAAGCTAAGGGTAATATCTGGGCAGTGCCTTATGACTTAATTTCAAACGTGAAATATTGGTGTGTTAGGGTATCACATGGTCGGCCCCGCACGATATATATTTAATATTTATTTCATTTTTTTTTTTAATTTTTAAAAATATTACTAGTTTTGTTTCTTTTTCCTCACATATTCCTAAGTTATGGTTTAGTTCACCCTCTAAACATTATCCGATAGCCATCCATATTGACAGACTTCGGCCCTGTCTTAAACTCTTGCCCCGTAAAAATTTCGCATACTAAATTTCGCGTCGATTGGTCTATAATTGTGGCCCATTGAGAAAACTGCAATTTTAAGAATTTTTTGCGTTTTTGGTCCATTTCAAATCGAACAATGGTGAATACCCTCCACCATTTGGAACGAATTTAAAAATTTTCAAAAAATAAAATCCGTTAAAAATTCTTTTAAAATCTTAAACATAACATATATAGCCGTTAAATTAAGGTCTCTACGACGTGAACCTACATAGGATTTGTTTGTCATAAGCCATTACCATATTCAAATTCAAAACTTGAAATAAACGGTGAATAATGTACCTAAAATCATCAAAATACCGTATATAGGGAGGTGCCCTTATATCAGAGCTATACGAAGACCTGGACCTGCATAGACAATTTTCTGTCACAGTCTGTAGCATCCATTACGAACTTCAAATACGAAATCTCAAACAATTTCGGTGAGTATTGTACCTAAAATCTTCAAAATACCGAATATAGGGAGGTACTGATATATGGGGCTTATACGAAGACCTGGACCTGCATATACAATTTTCTGTCACATACTGATGCTACGAATCATCAAAATACCGAATATTGGGAGGTACCATTATATGGGGGCTATATGAAGACGTGGACGTGCACAGACAATTTTCTGTCACAGGCTGTAGTATCCATTACGAACTTCAAAATCCAATCCAATCCGGTGAATAATGTCGTTAAAATCATCAAAATAGTGAATATAGGGAGGTACCGTTATATAAGGCTTCGTATAGGCCCAATATACCGGGCACGTGGACCTGTATAATCAATTTTCTGTCACAGACTGTAGTTCCCATTACGAACTCTAAATACGTAGTTTGAAACTATTCCGGTAAATAATGACGCTAAAATCATCAAAATACCGAATATTATGAGGTACCGTTATATGGGGGCTATATGAAGACGTGGACTTGCACTGACAATTTTCTGTCACAAGCTGTACTATCTATTACGAACTTTAAATACCAAATTTGAAGCAATTCCCGTGAATAATGTCGTCAAAATCATCAAAATACCGAATATAGGGAGGTACCGTTATATGGGTGCTATACGAAGACGTGGACCTGCACAGAATAAATTTGAAACAATTCCGATGAATAATGTCGCTAAAATCATCAAAATACCGAATATCCCTAGGGGGCCTACATGGCCCATTTACGAACTCAACCTGCCTATTGGCAAAATAAACATGTGTGCAAAATTGTAGCCTTCTATCTCAATTCGTTCGAAAGATAGCGTGATTCCAACAGACAGACGGACAGACAGACAGACTTTGTTGGGTCTGATATGAGTATTTCGAGGAATTACAAACGGAGTGACAAATTTAATATACCCTCCATAGTATGGTGGAGGGTATAAAAACAATAGGCTTCTATTTTGACCTTAACCCCAAGTTAATGCCAAATTTCGTGTGAATCTGGCCATAATTGCCAACTGTAGCCTTATTTCAAATTAACATGGACAGACGGACAGACACACATATTTCAATATTTCGAGTTGTTGCAAACTCTTTGGCCCACTCAAATTCATAATAACCCCCAAACATAGTGTTTTAGAGTGATTATGATAAGTTGGTAACAGCACTCAAGGGAGCGGACAAGCAACAACCCAATCAAAAAAGTGAATTTTATTATTTTACTCGTAGAACAAGGGATTGTGGTCAGTAAAGAAAGAACATTTCCGAATGATGGCCATAATACGAAACACAAAAATTCTTGTTATTACTGTTGGTAAGAAATATTCGAAAGAACCTTGAAAATAGGCTACACTTTATGGAAGCAATTTAAAAACAGAGCTAATTTTATCCTTTTTTGCAAGCATTTCTGGATTTGTTTAATAGACTATCGTCCAAAGGAGGTATGAGAAGTCTAATATTGCACCACTCATTTGCACTATCCTTTCCCCATTTCCTACAAATGCACTGCCAACCGCACAACTGTGTCTCCTTTTCTTTTCCGTCTAAACTAGTTTTAACACTCATTGTTTTGGCAGTGAACTCCAAAATGTTTAGGATAGAAATTTCAAGATAATTTTAGCAGAAAATTTGTATCCAGAGTCTAATTATTTTTCTTTACTTGGATTTTAAATCAAAAAAGTCATTTCTTATATTTTCCGGTAAAAAAAAATGCTGCGAAAATAAAAAAACGAATACAGGGAGGTGCCGTTATGTGGGGGCTATACGAAAACCTCAAACTGCATGTGCCATTTTCGGTCATAGGCTGTAGTAGCCATTAGAAACTTCGAATACGAAATTTGAAACAATTCCGATGAATAATGTCGCTTAAATCATCAAAATTCCGAATAAAGGGAGGTACTGAGATGGGCAGGCAATACGAAGACATGGACCATGGTGCAATATTAGCAGTTTTCTGTCATAGGATGTAGGATTTTCAAAAGGACCAAAAGTCCTGCAGACCTAATACACACTCGAGCTAAATTTTATCAACCTACATCATTTCGTTCGGAAGCTAGAGTGATTCGCACAGACAGACGGACGTCTTCAATTTAACATAGAATTTTGAATTTTTTTCTGAAGAAGAATATACAGGGTGAGATAAAAACCTGCAACAAAGTCAAACGCCATAATTTTTACATTTTTTTAATTTTATTGAATGAAAGCCAAGAATGTCGGAAAAAGCATCAAATTTTAGAACAAGTATAGATATGTTCGAATTTGTCACCTTTGGCACGAATTATGACCTTCAAACGGCCAATGAAACCGTTACACGCTGCCCGAATGTTGCTCTGCGGTATTTTGGTTCGTTTCCGGCGAAAAGCTTTCTTGAGGATATCGACACTTTGTTAATTTTTAGTGCCAACCTTGCTTTCCAAAATACTCCAGACACAATGGTCCAACGGATTGGTATCCGGAGACTTTGGTAGCCATTGTGCGCTGGAAATGAGACGAGGAACCTCATTTTGTAACCATTCTTGGGTGTGGCGTGCTGAGTGCGATAGTACTGTGTCCTGTTGGAATGTCCAAGGTCTGCGGCCAAAACGTTTGCATGACCAAGGCTTTTTAATACACCCTCCAGAATATTTTCGCGATAATATTCGGCATTTATTCTGATGCCACGGTCGATTAATACGAGCGGAGAGCGACCATCGGCTGTTATGGTGGCCCACACCATAACCATGGCCAGCGCTTGAGTTCTGGTGGCCAACTGAAGGTGCACATTTTCAGGTGACCTCTTTGGCAATTAAACACGATCATTTAGTTTGTTTCCAAACTGCTGGACAACGAATGTTTCTCATCGGAGAAAACCACATTCGGCAGTTCACGACTTTCGGCCAAGCGAAGCAACTCTTTAGCTCTTTTGAGTCTATTTTCTTTCTGTTGCGGTGTAAATTCTTGCACTTTTTGAAATATCACTGGCTTTACCTCGAGCTCATTTTTCAATATTTGCCGAATGAAATATTGCGATATGTTCAGCTCACGAGCCATTTTTCGGCCACTGCGACGCGGGTTTTGATCAAGTCGCTTCTTTACTTTTCGAACCACTTCTGCTGATGTTGCTGTTTTCTTCCGTCCACTTCCTTGACGTCGGGCTACGCTACCAGTATCACGGTAACGAGCGATGGTTCGAGACACAAAAGATTTATTCTCATCTAAATGCTGGAATGCTCTAACGATAGCCACCATCGAGCCAAATATAAAGAAATCACATTATCACGCTTGAATTCCATCACGAATAACTTTTTTTCAGGAAAATTCTCACCAAAATGCTTTTGTACGCTTGTAAACAATACAATGAGCTGTCACAGGAATAATTTTAACAGCTGTCGGACGAGTAGCTTAGAAATGACAGCAGTCTAAAGTTGTTTGTATTTTTTTTTCATCTTACCCTGTATATATATATACATACTCTGTTGGGTCTAAAATTTATATTTCGAAGCCATCGGAATAACAAACTTATTATAGCTTACATAATGGACGGTATAAAAAGTACCTCCTTCTAACACAACTGTCTCCAAATGTTCGAATAAGATTCGTCGAATTCGATTGAATATGAACAAATCTATTCAATTTGGGCTGATACTTTATATATGGTGGAGAATAACCTTAAAATCGTATGAAGTAAATATCAAAGATATATAAAAATCTGAACCAATCTCGAAAAAAATTGAAAGAGGTCATTTCAAGTTGTATCTGATATCCGGTACCAAATATCATTGTTGTGGAGTGCATATTACGAATGTTAGGGATTTGAACACCAAATCGGATGAAACATATATATGCGAGCTATAGCTATATCTGAACCGATTTTCATCAAATTTGAAGTACTTGTTTCTAGGATGAATTCAGTGGGAATTGCCAAAATTCAGTCGATTTGGGTTGATATTAGCCATTTGGTTAATCAGTCAACAATAAACCCGATATCGGATAAATATATATATGAGAGCTATATCTAAATCTGAACCGATCCTCATAAAATTTTAAACACTTATTCTTGAGCCGTATTTGATATCTGGAAACAAAGATTATTGTTATGGAATGCATATTACGTATGTGAGGAACTTTAACACCAAATCGGATGAAACATATATATGGGAGCTAAAGTTACACCTAAACCGATTTTCAACAAATTTGAAGTACTTGGCTCCAGGCTGAATTCGGTCGGATGTGCCAAAAATGCAGGACATTTGGTGCACTGTTAACCCGAAATCGGTTGAAGATAAATATGGGAGCTATATACTAATCTGATCAGATGTTGATAAAATTTGTCAGAAATATTTCCATGAGTTATCTGATACAAAATATCATTTTTGTGGAGGGCATATTACGCGTGTGAGGGATCGGTTGAAGATATATCTGAACGGATTTTCTTACTTGCTTCTAGGTAGAATTCGGTTGGATGCGAAAAATACAAGTCATTTGGACTGTTATTAGTCATTTGGTGCACAATTTACCCGAAATCGGTTGAAAATATATATGGGAGCTATATCTAAATTTCAACCGATTCTCAACAATTTTAAAAGGGTTCGTCCTTGAGCCCAACAAATATTGTTTGCAAATTTTCATTTCAATGGGATAATAAATGTGACCTGGATTTTGTTTACAAAAATACTTGGACATACGAACGGACTGACATGCATAAATCGACTCAGAAAGTGATTCTATAAAGATCCTCAAAAGGAACTATGGGTCTATCTCGTTTCCACTATGTGGTGTAGGGTAAAAACACAAAATTTAAAAAACGGAACAAACCACTCCCAGACTTTGATGTCCTGCATAATTTGATTATTTAAACATATGTTTGAAATTTTTGTTACCAAAAGAAAACACAAACTCTGCTCATTACTTTTCATTATATTCCTTTTTCATTTCAGATAACTCTTTCAATCACGAGCTAACATGCATTGGAAAATATAGATTACCATTTTCAAATCACAAAACCGAACCGGCATTTATGGTCCCGCTTACATGCGACAATTGTGACGAGATTCCCGACAATATTGTTCTCAGTAATACTGGAGAACTAATAATGATTAAATTGATCTATGAGAATGTTAAAAAACTCCCAAAAATAGGTCGTGGACCCATGTTTAACAAGGGCGATTATCGTTTTCATTACATGTATTTCAACTTTTTACCTGAAATTCCAGAGGAATGGTCATTGAATAATATCAGCTTTCCGGCAGAACTACATTTGGTGTTCTATAACGAAAGGAGGGAGAACTACGAAAACGCCTTGGAAAGGGATGAAGGAATTGTCATAGTGTCGATGGGATTTCAGGTAAGATTGGGAGATGTTTTTTTATTATTCATTTTTATACCCTCCACAATACATCGTATGGAGAGTATATTAAATTTGGCATCCCGTTTTCCTATATGCCCCATATGACGGTACTTACTAAAATTCAGTATTTTGATGTCTTTAGCTACACATTCTTAGGGAATTACAGGGTGGGATGAAAATCTGCAACCAACTTCAGACTGCTGTCATTTCTAAGCTACTCGTCCACCAGCTTGTAAAATTATTCCAATGACAGCTAATTATATTGTTTTCAAGCGTACAAAAGCATTTTGGTGAGAATTTTCCAGAAAAAAAAGTTATTCGTAATGGAATTCAAGCGTGATAGTGTGATTTATTTATATTTGGCTATCGTTAGAGCACTCCAGCATTTAAATGTGAATAAATCTTTTGTGTCTCGTACCGTTGCTCGTTACCTTGATACTGGTAGTGTAGTCCGACGTCAAGGAAGTGGACGGAAGAAAACAGCAACATCAGCTGAAATGGTTGAAATTCATCGAAAACCGCTTCGCAGTGGTCTGAGCTGAACTTATCGCAATATTCCATTCGCCAAACATTGAAAAATGAGCTCGGGGTATAGAAATTTAAATTCTAACAAGTAAAAAAGCAGTAAGTTCGTCCGGGCCGAACTTTGAATACCCTCCACCATTTGGAACGAATTAAAAAATTTTCAAAAAAATAAAATCCATTAAAAATTATTTTAAAATCTTTAAAATATCTAATATAGGAAGGTGCCGATATATGGGGGGATATACGATATTGTGGATCAATAAAGACAAATCTATGTCTACGTGTAAAGTACTCACAAGGAACACCTTATGTGGATTTTCAGATAATTCCATTGGAAAAAGTGGCTAAAATCATCAAAATATTAAATATAGGGGAGAACCGTTATATGGGGGATATACGATATTGTGGACCTATATAGACAATTCCGTTTCGGGGGTAAAGTGCTCACAAAGAACTCCGTGTGTGGATTTTCAGACAATACGATTGGAAAATGTGAGTAAAATCATCAAAATACCGAATATCGGGGGGGGTACAGTTATATGGGGGATATACGATATTGTAGACCTATATAGATAGTTCTCTGCTGAGGTATAAAGTACCCACAACGAACTCCTTGTGTGGATTTACAGACAATTCCGTTGAAGAATGTGGGTAAAATCATCAAAATACCGAATATCGGGGGGACCGTTATATGGGGGATGTACGATATCGTGGACCTTTATAGACAATTCTCCCTCAGGGGGTAAAGTACTCGCAAGGAACTACTTATGTGGATTTTAAGACAATTCCATTGCAAAATGTGGCTAACATCATCAAAATACCGAATATCGGGGGGTACAGTTATATGGGGGATATACGATATCGTGGACCTATATAAACAATTCTTTTTTAAGGGGGTAAAATGCGCACAAGTGACTCCTTTTGTGGAATTTCAGACAATTCCATTGAAAAATTTGGCTAAAATCATCAAAATACCTAATACCGTGGGGTACCGTTATATGGGGGCTATACGATATTGTAGACCTATATAGATAATTCTCTGCCGAGGTATAAAGTACCCACAAGGAACTACTTGTGTGGATTTTCAGACAATTCCATTGAAAAATGTGGCTAACATCATCAAAATACCGAATATCGGGGGTACCGTTATATGGGGGCTATACGATATCGTGGACCTATATAGCCCATCTTCGAACTTGACCTGCCTGCAGACAAAGAGAGATCTGTGCAAAATTTTAGCTTCCTATCTTAATTCGTTTAGACTGTAGTGTGATTACAACAGACGGACAGACGGACGGACAGGGCTAAATCGTCTTAGAATTTTACGCTGATCAAGAATATATATACTTTGTTGGGTCTAAAATGATTATTTCGATAAGTTACAAACGGAATGACGAACTTAATATACCCTCCATACTTTTTTTGGTGGAGGGTATAAAAAGTGCAAGAACTTACACCGCAATAGAAAGAAAATAGACTCAAAAGAGCTAAAGAGTTGATTCGCTTGGCCGAAAGTGGTGAACTGCCGAATTTGGTTTTCTCCGATGAGAAAACATTCGTTGTCCAGCAGTTTGTAAAAAAACAAAATTATCGTGTTTACTTGCCAAAGAGGAGAGCTGAAAATGTGCACCTTCGGTTGGCCACCAGAACTCAGAACTCAAGCGCCGGCCATGGTGAGGTATGGGCCGCCATAACGGCCGATGGTCGCTCTCCGCTCGTATTAATCGACCGTGGCATCAGAATAAATGCCGAATATTATCGCGAAAATATTCTGGAGGGTGTATTAAAGCCTTGGGCACGCACACATTTTGGCCCAGACCTTGGACATTCCAACAGGACTCAGCATCATCGCACTCAGCACCGAAGATGGATACAAACTGAGGTTCTCGCTTCATTTCCAGCGCACAATCGCCACCAAAATCTCCGGATACCAATCCCTTGGTCTATTGTGTCTGGAGTATTTTGGGAAGCAAGGTTGGCACTAAAAAATACAAACGCGTCGATCACCTCAAGCAAGCGCTTCACCGGGAATGACCCAAAATACTGCAGAGCAACATTCGGGCAGCGAGTGACGGTTTCATTGGCAGTTTGAAGGCCATAATTCGTGGCAAAGGTGACCAATTCGAAAAAAAACTAAACTTTTTCTGAAATTTGATACTATTTCAGATTTTTTTTTACTTTCATTCAATAAAATTAAAAAAATTATGGCGTTTGACTTTGTAGCAGTTTTTTTTTTTTTATCTCACCCTTTACTATATAGATCAACGTTTTTCTGTAGCCCCCATCCTTACTTTTCTTTCCCATCCCAGGTACAGGAAGTAAATGCAAGTACATTTTTACCCCTCATCATCAATGAATTATCGAATATAAGATCTGTTGGAAAAAACACCACACTGCCGGTGGTTGCCGCAAAATTACCCTTTTCTAGTTTTTTGCCACACTCGTTGGAGCACTATCACACCTATGAGGGAACAATGCTCTCGCCAAGAGCACCATCACATACCACGTGTAAATCAAGGGTTATATGGATTGATTTTGATGAGACTCACAAAATACCGGCAGATTATGTAGGAACATCCTTTTGAAGCACATAGAAGGACAAACTTAATTTTTGCAAATCTTGCTATTTCAGATTCATGAATTCTTTATGTTGAAAACATTTGTGGGATTTTCACATTTAAGCTATGATCACGACTATGGAATGCCTCGAACTCAAATAAGATTTGATAAAAGAAATATGGATCCAGAGGTGAGGGAAAACACCAAGCAACTTCTAGAAAATGGCCAGGATAAAATGAAGCACTTTATGTCGCCATGGACCTTGTGGCGATTCGTTATGCTTGTCTTGATCTTGTAAATCAAAAATCTAAGAAAAATGAAAATAAACTGAAGTTTGGACACATATGCTTTCGTGGGTTAAAAAATATTCTTAAAATATCACAATAAACTATGTTGATTGAAAAAATATATTTAAACAAGTAAGCAAGAGCAGAGCCGGCCATGTGATACCATACACCACTGCAATATGTTGGAAGCCCCATCATGTCCAAATGCATTTTGTGAAGAATTCCTTAATGATGTCATAGAGCCCTACCTAGATATTACTTTTAGCTTTTTGATCGGGGACATTATTATTATACCCTCCACCTTGAAAAGGAGGGTATATTAACGTTGTCTTTCCGTTTGTAATATCCCTAAATAGTCGTCGTAGACCCCATAAAGTATATATTCATAATCAGCATTCTAAGTCGATTTAACGATGTCCGTCTGCCTGTCTTTCCGTCTGTCTGTTTGAATCACGATACAGCCCACATTAGTTGACGTAGAGGGTCAACATTTAGGAGGACAATTTGTATTGTGTCTAAGATGGTTGGTATTGAAAATACCAATTGGTCCACGTTTTGGTCTAGTCCCCATAAAACGGTACTTTGATGGCTTTTGCCACATATTTTCACGAATTAATCTAAAAATTGGTATTTGTTGATCATAATGGGTTCTAGCTCCTGTGACGAAACATTGCATGTATAGGCCCACGATTTGTTATAGCCTCCCAAAATTTGGTATTTTGATGGTTTTTGTCACATTTTTTCACGGATTTGTCTAAAAATTGGCATTTGTTGCTCATAATGGGTTCTGGCTGCGGTGGTGACACATTGTATGTATAGGTCCACGTTTTTGTATAGCCCCATATAGCGGTACCTCCCGTTATTCGCTATTTTGATAATTTTTTCCACATTTTCCCATGAATATGTCTAAAAATTGGTATTTGTGGGTCATAATGGGTTCTAATGTTTCCTTTACCCTAAGGTGGAGTTTGGCCCGGACGATAATTTCGACCCATATATAATACCCTAAAAACGTAGTGTTACTTTAGAAAATTAAAAATTGTAAGTCAACTTGAAAAAATCCCAGCGGTTCTTGACTTATAAGCAGAATAACTAAGATATACTTATTTTACATATATATTACACCTATTCCGCTATATATCCAATATCTTGGCTACCAGCATCACTGTAATGGTCACAAGTTATATTTTAATCTCAACAAACTTCAGACTGCTGTCATTTCTAAGCCACTCGTCCGACAGCTGTTAAAATTATTCCAGTGACAGCTCATTATATTGTCCTGACAAAAAATTTATTCGTGATGATATTCAAGCGTGATAGTGTGATTTCTTTATATTTGGCTGGAAAACCACAAGTGGCTATTTAATCGTGAATAAATCTTTTTTGTCCCATACCATCGCTCGTAACATCAGCAGAAATGGTTCGAAAAGTAAAGAAGCGACTAGATCGCAGTGGCCGAATAATGGGTTGTGAGCAGAACATATCGCAATAATCCATACGGCAAATATTAAAAAATTGGCTCGGGGTAAAGCCATTGAAATTCCAAAAAAGTGCAGGAACTTACACCGCAACAGAAAGAAAATATACTCAAAATAGCTAAGGAGTTGCTTCGCTTGTCGAAAGTGGTGAACTGCCGAATTTGGTTTTCTCCGATGACAAAACATTCGTTGTCCAGCAGTTTGTAACAAACAATACTTGCCAAATTTTTTCAGCTGATATCTGTGCACCTTCGGTTGGCCAGAACTCAAGCGCCGGTCATGGTGATGGTGTGGGCCGCCATAACAGCCGATGGTCGCTCTCCGCTCGTATTAATCGACCGTGGCATGAGAATAAATGTGGAATATTATCACGAAAATATTCTGGAGGACTCAAGACCATCGCACCCGCCACCCAAGAATGGGTTTAAAATGAGGTTCCTCGCTTCATTTCCAGCGTACAATGGCCACCAAAATCTCCGGATACCAATCGGTTGGACTATTGTGTCTGGAGTATTTTGGAAAGCAAGGTTGTCACAAAAAAATACCAAAATGCCGATCACATCAAGCAAGCGCTTCGCCGGGAATGGGCCAAAATACCGCAGAGCATCATTCGGCAGCGTGTGTGACGGTTGCATTGGCCGTTTGAAGGCCATAATTCGTGCCAAAGGTGGCCAATTCGAACAAATCTAAACTTATTCTAAAATTTGATGCTATTGCCGACATTTTTTGCTTTCATTCAATAAAATTTTAAAATTAATGTGTTTGACTTTCTTGCGATTTTTCTATCTCACCCTTTATGAAATATCAGCCTGAATTGGACATATTTTTTCAGATTCAACCGAATTTTTCCATTTTCCGGTATAACTAAATAAATATTGTGTAAATTTATTTAGTACTAGAGATACAAAAGCCTCCGTCAAATTTGTTGAAAATCGATTCAGAGTTAGATATAGTTCCCAAATTGTGACTACTTTATAGATCTACTGTATACGCGTAGTGGTGTAGGGTGTCATATGGTCGACTCCGCCCAAGTTTTGACCTTTCCTTACCGGTTTTATACCCTCCACCATACTATGGAGGGTATATTAACTTTGTCATTCCGTTTGTAACTCCTCGAAATACTCATGTCAGACCCAATAAAGTTGATCAGCGTAAAATTCTAAATCTATTTAGTGATGTCCGTCTGTCTGTCTGTCTGTTGTAATCACGCTATCTTTCGAACGAATTGAGATAGAAGGCTAGAATTTTACACACATGTTTATTTTTCCAGTAGGCAGGTTAAATTTGTAAATGGGCCATGTAGGTCCACGTTTTCATATAGCCCCATATAACGGTACCTCCCGATATTCGGTATTTTGATGATTTTAGACACATTATTTAACGGAATTGTTTCATATTTGGTATTTGAAGTTCGAAATGGGTACTACAGCCTAAGACAGAAAATTGTCTGAGCAGGTCCACGTCTTCGTACAGCCCCCCTATAGCGGTACCTCCATATATTCGATATTTTGATGATTTTAGCGACAATATTAACTGGAATTGTTTCAAATTTGCTATTTGAAGTTCGTAGTGGATACTACAGCCTATGACAGAAAATTGTCTGTGCAGGTCCACGTCTTCGTATAGCCCCTATATAACGGTACCTCCCAATTTTCGGTATTTTGATGATTTTAGCGTCATTATTCACCAGAATTGTTTCAAATTACGTATTTAGAGTTCGTAATGGGAACTACAGACTGTGACAGAAAATTGTCTTTACAGGTCCAGGTCTTCGTATAGGCTCCATACATCAGTACCTCCCGATATTCGGTATTTTGACGATTTTAGCTTCAATACCCACCGAAATTGTTTGAGTTGTCGTATTTGAATTTCATATTGGATGCTACAGCCTGTGACAGAAAATTGTCTATGCTGCTCCAGGCCTTCGCACAGTTCCGATATAACGGTACCTCCCTATATACCATATTTTGATGATTTTAGCTTCGCCGTTTATTTCAAGTTTCGAATTTAAATATGGTAATGGTTTATGACAAACAATGCCTATGTAGGTCCACGTCGTATAGACCCCAATATAAAGGCTATATTCGGTATTTTTAAAATTTTAACAGAATTTTTGAAGGATTCTATTTTTTGAAAATGTCCAATTTTTTTCCAAATGGTGGAGGGTATTCAAAGTTCGGCCCGGTCGAACTTACTGCTTTTTAACTTGTTATGTTTCATTATGCCTTCTATCTATTCTATTTCTTCTTTATTATTACAATGTATAAAAATCTAGTATCCATTTCAATATTTAGTATTCCAAAGTCATTTAGAACAAAATTAAAATAATACTCTTGAGAATATTAGGCCATAGACGAGTAGGGTATTTATGATGGCACAGAATAGATTAAATAAATTACCTTTGCCACCTTTCTGACCTTTTAGAGGTTTGTCCTTGATAAAGCCTGGGTTGTCCCAGTTTATTGACCAGCTTCTGTATGTCTAAGCATATGTTTGTGTGTCCAACTAGATTTTATTGGCTTCACGTGTCGGCAATTGTTGGAGAATGTGAGGGTTGGCCTTGTTAGAGTTGAGATTAGGCTAGTTTTTAGTCGAGATTGGCCTATTTTTTAAGCCGAGTTGGTCCAGTTTATTGACCCGCTTCTGTATGTCTAAGCATATGTTTGTGTGTCCATCCAGACTTTATTGCTTACACGCGCCGTCATTTGTTGGTAAGTGTGAAGAAAAAAAAAAAAACTTTTTCGTTTTGGTCTGTAATGGTCTCCCTCTCTCTCTTGCCCCCACCCCTTCTCCCTATTCAGCACCGTCTTCCACTATCCCCCTTCTTTCTAATCAGTGCCGAATTCCACTGTCCCCCATCTCCCTATTCAGTGCCGCCTTCCAATGTCCCCCCTCCCCCCCCCCCCCTTCTTTGCACCGTCCTCCAACTCCCTATTCAGAATCGTTCTCCACTATCCCCCTCCCCCCACCCCCTCTTCTACATACTTTCCTATCTTCCCATTGCTTTATACCGGCCCCTCTTCCATAGCATTGAAACAATCTCCCTGCTCCACAGAGCACTCTTCTTCATTAGACAATGATGCTCTTATCAGTACAAATTATGTTAGAATTGTGTGTCGATCTGTCGAGATGTAAGTCCGACCACTTACATGCTGTGACGAAATTGGTGATAGAAGTAAATTGTAACAGAAACATTGTTTTTATTTTGTTATTCGTTTGGGCGCATTATTGAATATTGACATGTTTTGTCAGTATTTGTATGGGACAAACTTGTTTTAATTAGTCATAAGTTTTTTCTTTGAATTCAAAGTTTTGAAAACTAGGAAAGAAAAAAATGTATTTAGTTCTATAGACTATTTGACGCCCTATATGTTTAATAAATATTGTATGTATGTGTGTGTGTGTATATCAACACACGATGATTTTGGCTATGTAAGGTTTTAATATGAATAGAGATTCATAAGACATGCAATGTGATGCGTTTAGATCCATGAGCACCAATGAATTTTTTTTTTTTTTTTACAATATATCGCTCTGAAAGCAAAAAATAAATTTCAGTTCTAAATAACTATTTGATTCAAAAACATCAATTGTTTTAAAGACAATTTTTTATATAAAAATGGCACCACATACATGTGATATTTGCGGATTGGTTTTTTATATTAAACGTGAATATGTGAGACACGCAAAAAATCATTGTAATGTTTGCAAATTATATTTTAAAAACCCATACCAGCTAAAATTTCACCAAAAAAATCATGGTTATGTTCCTGGTGATCATATGTCTAGAACAAGTTATTTTACGTCACCTGATTTCAGTAATCAGCCAACATCTTTACCCAACGCTATAATGCAGCAAATCAACAATAAAAATAAAATTGAGAGCAGTTACTGCAAGGAGTGTGATGTAGCGGTTCAAAACATCGCTATACATTCACGTAGCGAAGGACATCGACGCGTTGTTCGTCAATTGCTAGAGGACAACATAAAAATCGTGAAAAGTGCATACAATAATAATATTATTACATACGAGTATGAAAACTCTAAAAACATTTTGCTGCCAAACGAACTTTTGATAGATGCGAAAGAACGCCTTGTTACTCTAATAAATACGAATTTACACAAAAAGACAACAATTAAGTTCAATATTGAGCTTCAAGGAGAATACATTAAGCCTACAAATGAACAAGATGGTCCATCAACATCAAAGGATGCTGCTGTAAGCACTAAAGTGTTTACTCATATGTCCAAGATGACCTTGCTAACTTTGGCGGATGATGTAAATGAAGTCTTCCTTAACCATGCTGACCATATTCTTAACAATATGTCAGAATTTCAGGAGAGAGATTCTGGCTGGGCTTTACAGAAAATTCTTAAAATTGATGTTAACATTAATAAAGCCAGTTTGACTCGCGGTTCCCAGTATATTGAAACACCATTTTCATTAGCAAAAAAGAAAGCCTGTTTGAACATTAGAAATAATGATGAATTCTGTTTTAAATGGTGTGTGGTGTCCGCACTCGGTGAACCAGCAAATGGAAACCGAATCTATACATCATCCTACAACATTGATATAAGACAGGAAGTCTTGTATCTCCAAACGGGGATAGTTGTGGATTTTAGAGGATTGACATTCCCGTTGCCACTTAAAAGCATAATAATAACATCAGTGTTAACGTGTTTGGCTACGAAAATGGGGAAGTTGTTGGTCCTTACTACCTTACCAAAAAGAATAAGCATCATCATATCAACTTGTTGTTATTACATAATGGAGAACAATTTCATTACATACATATTTTAGATATGTCACGGTAATATAAAAGCACGATAATACAAAACATGTTTTGGTTAACTTATTTATTATTTTTCATTTAAGGTTATTGAGAAACCAGCTAACAAAACATATGAATGCAACTCATATTTGTGATGGATGCCTACAACATTTTACCACACATAAAATCCTTGAAGGACACAAGAAGGAATGCGGAGGTGTTGTGACAATTTTACCCGAAAAGGACAACAGCACATTGAAATTTAAAAATTTTCATAAAAAGGAGAGAGTGCCCTTTGTTGTATATGCTGATGCAGAAAGTATTTTGGAGGACGTTAGTTGGGGTACCATTAACGGGAAAAAAACGGTAACGGTAAAAAAACATATACCATGTGCATTTAGTTATAGTATACATTGTAGTTTAGATAATAATTTAAATAAGTTCAAATCTTTTAGTGGTCCCAATGCAGCCAATGACTTCTTAGAAAATCTTATTAAAGATTCTAAATATATTTATAATAATTATTTAACGAAGACTAGACCAATGAATCGTTTGACACCCTTAGAATTAGAGGACTTTGATAGCAGTAGACTATGTCACATATGTGAAAAAGAGTTAGGAAATGATAGAGTTAAAGACCATTGCCATTTAACAGGTAAATATCGAGGGGCTGCACACAATAGTTGCAATTTAGAATATCGTGTTGCCCGTTTTGTCCCAATTCTTTTTCATAATTTCTCATCATACGACTGTCATCTTTTCATCAAAGAGTTAGTCAGATTTGGAGGTGATATCAGCGTTATTCCTCTAAATAAAGAAAAATACGTGTCCATGTCATATTTTGTTAAAACGAAAGAGTTCGCAAGCACTTTAGATGACAATTCTATTCATTCTGAAAAAAGAGAGAAAAATGCACCTAACCTAGAATTAAGATTCTTAGACAGTTTTAGGTTTATGTCAGCAAGTTTGGATAGTTTAGCGAAAAATCTTCCGCCCTCTGAATTTAAGGCAGTGAGAACACAATTTCCAAATGATGCCGACTTTAACCTTATGACTAGAAAGGGTGTTTTTCCGTATGAATATATATCTTCTTTCAACAAATTATTAGAAAATCAATTGCCCTCCAGAGAAGAATTTCATAATAAGTTGACAGATAGTGAGTGTTCATTAGAGGACTATGAACATGCATTGCGTGTTTGGAACCACTTTAATTGTCAGACTCTTAAAGATTATTTAGAATTGTATCTAAAAACAGATGTTTTGCTTTTGGCTGACATATTCGAAAATTTCCGTGATCTATGCATACGAGTTCATAAACTTGATCCATGCCAATATATAACAGCTCCTTCACTGTCTTGGGATGCCATGCTGCTTTGTACTGGGGTTGAACTTGAGCTTTTTACAGACATTAATATGTATAATTTTTGTAAAAATGGTATTAGAGGAGGGCTAACTCAATGTTCAACTAGACACTCTGTCGCCAATAACCCTAGTATGTCAAATTATGATCAGAGTAAACCTGACGTTAATATTTACTACTTAGATGTTAATAATTTGTATGGAATGGCTATGACTCAATATCTCCCAATAAAGGATTTTAAGTGGGTAGAAGAGGAAGAACTGGAAAAGTTTAATGACATTAATAAAATATTATCAATTCCGGATGATTCTCCAACTGGTTTCATTTTCGATGTAGAAATCGAATATCCAGCCAATCTTCATGATATACATAATGATTTACCCTTTTGCCCTGAAAACAAATGTATTGGGGGATCCAAGACCAAAAAACTAATTGCAGATTTTTCAGACAAAAAGTCTTACACCATTCATTATAGAGTTTTAAAGCAGTGTTTGAAACATAACTTAATACTTAAAAAAGTAAATAGATGTTTATCATTCACTCAATCTAATTGGCTGGAAAAATATATTATGAAAAATAATAATCTTCGAGCCAAAGCTACAAATGCTTTTGAAAAAGATTTATACAAATTATTCAATAATTCAGTTTACGGAAAAACAATGGAAAATGTTGACAAAAGGAAAATTGTTCAGATTAGAACTCATTGGGAGTCACATGGAAAACGATTGGGTGCTAGAGATTTTATTTCAAAACCAAATTTCCATAGTTTATCACAATTTTCGGAAGATATGGTGGCGATTGAAATGAATAAGGTCAAAGTAAAGTATGATAAACCCATTTATTTAGGATTCTGCGTTTTAGAGATATCCAAATGGGTGATGTATGATTTCCTATACGACTTTTTAAAAGTAAAGTTTGGAAATGATTTCATACTGAACTATATGGATACCGATTCGTTTATATTAACATTTTTTGGTCGAGACCTTTATCGAGAACTAACACTAGACGACATAAAGGCACGATTCGATACATCTGATTTCTCTCCATCTAACGTTTATAAACTACCGCTTCTTAATAAAAAGGTTATAGGTATGATGAAAGATGAGAACGCAGGTAAAACTATGACTGAGTTTGTCGGTCTTCGACCAAAAATGTATGCCATTAAAGTGAGTGATAGCGAAGAAGTAAAAAAATCTAAGGGTGTCAAAAAATGTGTATTAAAGAAATATACAATTGATACGTACAGAGATTGTCTGTATAATAAACAAAATTATTTTAATAGCATGTACACATTTAGATCAAGGAAACATGATGTATATACAGATAGGATAACCAAAGTTTGTCTTAGTTTTCAAGATGACAAACGGTTTATTAGGGAAGATGGTATACATACGTATGCTTGGGGACACTACAGGATTAACGAGGACTTTACAGATCTAAGCAATTTACATTCAACAATCCCAATGGATGTAGATTTGGACCTCAATGAATTACAAAATTCAAACTTAGGTACAATAGATGAGGTTTTAGACTTTGCTAGTAACAATGGGAATACATCTCCCATGAATGTAGAAAATATATTACCAAATTTTGGCGCATTAAACTCATTAGACTTAGCACATATACCACTATTAGATTTGAATTTAAATATTAATGATATACATAACATAGAATTACCTTCGCCAATAGAAGAACAATCTATTTTTAATATGCTAAATTAAAACATACGTTTGTATTTTTTTTTTTTTAATTTACTTTATTAAATAAAGAACAATACATTTTTATTTTTGTATGCTTACAACTAAAATATAATAAAATGTGTTTTATTTCCTGGAGGGGAGGGATGGGCTTACATAACTTTTCGCACATTGCCTGTCAATGGTATGTACTCCACCATACGATCGTGAATAATAAGACAATACGATGAAGTATTTTGTGGAATTTGTGTATTTGTTTCAAATTCGATCTTTAAATCAATTGGACCATTTTTTACTGTTTCATTTTGACTGCTTATGTCAATAACAGCAACTGAATTGTCTTTAAAACTAGAATAGGTTAGAAGCGGTTGTGGTTCCCTCATATAATATGTCTGTTGAAACTTGCTATACATATCATAAAGTATTGCATAACGATTCTCAGAGAATTTTAGATTTAAATCATCATAGGGATAAGTCTCCGAATTCAAATGAACTTTAATGTTTTGAAGATCACAATGAAGAAACTTGTTGTCCTTTTCGAATACTAAAGCGACATATCGTGGTCTCTCATGATTTGTTGACAATTTGACATTCCATGTATGTTTCCTTCCACCAACAAATGTTGGATTAAAATAGCAATCCCAACTTCGAAATGCTATAGGTAGCATCTTTCCATCTTTAATAGTTTTCAAGAAACTAATTTTTCTATAGTCAGACAAATGAATGTGTTGAACTTTCCACGTAATGTTTGTGATTGTTAGACGAATATCTTCTTTTGAGTCAGTTGAATAACACACATTTGTGTCATTAGCACTCCGCAAGAGAATCAAATCATGTTTGCTGTTACAAATTACTTTGTTGAAGTCTTCCGCAAATCCAAGCAATCGATTTAATGGTACACAAAAGTTAAAAGAGTTAGTAGTAAACTCAGCACCTACATTCCATCCCGCATTACTCATAACATTACTTTCTGATGCATTCAGGGAAAGCAAATTTTTAATTTTTGTTGCCATGCCAAGATAGCGTGTGCGATCAATCTCAACACCATTTAGTTCATATCGAATTTCATCAAACATATAACCCACACAATTATTCCTAAGTCTTGAATTTGGGGAAATTTCCCCATTTGCTTTTCTCAAATAACCTTCAATGTACAAAAAGCTTTCCGACGGTAATATGTAAAGATCTTGATTTTGTATGCTTATGCGTATTTCATCATTATTTTTAAAAGATTGAATATATGGGACATAGCTATGATAATCGCGTTTTACAATATTCTCATCGGAAAAAGGCCGATCATTTATATTAAGTATTTCAGACATTGGGTTTTACTTTTAAGTAATTTTAAAAATTCTTTATTTTCTTTGGTTAGAAAAGGTCTTGTCGGTTTGACAACTTGATGTTGAATGTTTTTAGAGGATTGTTTATTATTATATTTATTGTAGATAATCATGTTTGTCTTGGTCTTATATGAATTCTAAGTGTAATTTCTTCTCCTCGAAAGTTTATTAATCGCCCTTCTTGATCTAGTATTATTATTTCAAGACGAGTAATTTCCTTGACGTTCACCGGCAAATAAATAAGGTTCAACGGCCTCTCATCTATTTTATAGCCTGGTGGAACATCTAGAGAAAATTCATGCAGAATATGTGCAGGTGAATTATTCATAAATGACCCCGTTACAATATTACATTGTATTTGTATAGCATTCACCTTCATAATATTAACAGGAAGGGTTGAGATATGCTTCTTTCCCGGATCTAAAATTGTTTCCGTGAAACCAAATAGCTTAGATATAGATTTTTCCTTGTTGAAATAAATAGCATCATGAGAAGATGTAATTTCTACTTGTAATGTATTATTATTAGCTTTAATGTCAATAGATTTGTTTATATGAATAGCTCTGTACTCTGATTCCAAAAAGTCTGCTATATCTTGTAATTCATAGGATCCAATTGGTATTTTTATAATATCATCCCCGATATGAAATAAATTATTATCATCATCCACATTAGGAATTGAGTTATATGATTGGAAATCAATTAAAGCACACTCATATTCAACATCACCTAATGATATAGGTGGTGAATAATTCGAGCATAAACTTGAATTTCTCCCCGTCAAAGTAAATGTTCTTGACATTGCAAGATTCTAATTTGTAGTAAGTAAAAAACAATATGGACTTGAATTTTTATACTTTTTATTTCCAATAAAAAAAAAAAAAAGAAAATATTTTACAATACGTCATTCTTATTTATCCATGAATTATGTTGATTTGAAAATCCTAACCATTTTACAAAAACTTTTGTGCCCTTTGTTTTTAGAATTTTCTCGACTAAATATATATTCGGATGTTTTGTAGGTAAAAGTTCTTCTCTGTAGAAACAGCTAGCAAGTATGTTGTAGGGTTTGTTATTCTTATGGTTTTTATTTTAAATATTTCAGTTGTCCAGTTCGGTGTGTAACCCTTTTCAAACTGATGTTTATATTTGCTGATGCGAACATGATCACCAACATGCAGCTGCGATTTTCTAAATATTTTTAAATGATTATAAACAGTTTTAAGCAGTGACTTCTCATTTGAGGAATTAACTTGTATTGGTGCCATTTTTATAGTTCTATGAGGTGTTCTATTATATTTATTTAACAAGTCTTTATAGAGTTTAATCCAATGATAATTTCCATTATAACTAAACTCTTTCCACATCATTCCTTTTAGGGTTCTATTGAAACGTTCAACTATTGATGCTTTCAATACACTGTATGTGGAATAATGATTTATTCTATATTTATGCATGAGTTCCTTAAATGTTTTATTAAAAAATTCTTTCCCATCATCGGTTTGTAAATTCTTAGGAATTCGTCCGGCTTTCAATATTTTTTCAAATGCTGTACAAACTTCTAAGGCATTTTTAGTTTTAAGCGCTTCAGCCCATGCATATTTTGAAAAGGTATCTATAACTGTTAGCATAAACTTGTATCCCTTGTTTGCTTTAGAATAGTTGCCCATTTCAACTAAATCAGCTTGCCATAGGTCGTCAATCCCCTTTATAATAACCCTCCGCCTCTTAAATTTTTTTCTTGCCTGAGTGTGGAGTTCATTCACTAATCCCCGTTTTTCCATTTTATTCAGTGTAATATTTTACAGTGGAGTGAGTAAATGTGTTTTTCGATAAAATACCATAGAGGTCGTTAAGCGAGTGTTTCAAACGCGATATTTCTTCTCTTATATCGGAACACTCTTGAAATATGTTTTTCTTTAATATTTCTTGTAGGTTCTTGTTTTGCGTATGTACGTATGCTTGGTTGACCGCATCTGATCCTCCCGCCGGGGGCGCCAGGTTTTTAATTCTCTTATTTTGTATGTCCAGATTCTTATCTTCATCAATATTGATTCCCAGCACTCTCGAAACATTCCCCTTTAGTGTGGCTGAAGTATATTTTAGATGATAATGATGACCAAACTTATCCACTGTCATTGATTTTGTAATTCAGGTGATTAATATATAATATTTCCCTCTCTTAGTTCTTCAATAATAGAAACAATCTCATTTGTATGATTATTGTTTCCGGCTTGTTGTGATGCCAGCAACAGCTTTAATCGTTCTATCAATTCATTGGGATCATCCCAGTATATATAGTTGGGTTTATCTAGATGTACTCTCATTAGACCTTTACCACTGTGAGTATCCTCCATCAAGTGTTTAATAATATGTTTATATTTATATCCTCTGTTGGATTTGATTCGTTCATTATGTCTATAATTTACTTTATGAGCATTGGAGTCTAGCAAAATTTTTTTATATATTTCTAATTCTGAGGCATCATAATTTTTAGGGTTTTGATAAAAGAGAAGTTCAAATAGTCCTGGTGTAAATGCCCAATGTTGATTACCAACAATTATTTTCTGATCATCAACTCTTAATGGTTTATCCCCAAATCTCCATTCACCATGAATATCTTTGTGCGGTCCATATACTGTATCCAATTTTTTATTTTTATTCAAAAGGGAAAGATTAACGGTATCATCAACATCAGAATAGAATGTATCATCTATTGAATTGTTAGCAAGTGTATCCTCAGTCTCCGGTTCTGGCTTAATATCATGTTTAAATTTCTTAACCGGTGTACTCATAGCAAAAGAATTCTTATATGACTCAATACCACCTTTCTTAGGTACTAGGAAATTGGAGGCATTTTCATTCGACAATTTTAATAGTTTATGAATTGGCTCTGTTATGGGTTTGAAAGTATTTTTCAATTCGTTTGTTTTATCTTCCTCCCCCCTTTTAATGCTTTGTAATTTTCTTTTCAATGCCTTTCTGGATCTTACAAGACGTTTCAACATTTCTTCTTCCATGGTTGTGTTTGTACTAATAGAAGTAGTTACAAAAGAAGTGACTTAAATATATCTATGGTTGTATAAATATATGAAACCCCTTTCTATATCTTCCAGAGTTAATATCATCATCTTTGCTGATTGTTAGAAATCCATATTTTTCCTTCCAACATTCATGACATATTTCTTTAAATTTCTCAAAACTCATATCACTTCCAACGTGATCATTGTATATATGTTTTAAATTTAAATTATCTTGCTTGAACAATATAATCATATTTGCATTATCACGCAATAAATGTTTTGGAATCCGCGTATATGTTTGACATAAATAAAATGAATCAACATTCTTATGACGACCCATACTGAAGTAGATTTTAATATTATTTTGTTTATCACAAGCCACATCATCGAATATCATTACAGAGTTATGTCTTACTTCTTCTGGTTGCACGACATCCTCGTTATTACTGAATGTAAACAACCGCAAACCTTTGATAGAGGAAATAAGTTTCTTGAGATATTCATATTTCGGTTGATACAGAGATTTGGAATAAATATAAACATTTTCGAATTTAAGTCCATTTGGGCTTTCGATCAAACTTATCATTACGTTAGTTTTTCCACAATTCGAAGGGCCAACTATTATACATCGTATACTATTCGGTAATAAAATGCTATGTCTAGGGGACTTCTTTTGTATGAAATCCACGTTTCCAACTGGAAGTTTAGCTTGTTGTTCAACTAACCTCATTTCACAACTAATGAATGATTTTATTGGCAATGCTTATTTATCTTATTCTCTTGTTTACAGTGAGCATAAAAATAGTATAAAATGATTGTTTATAACAACATCAATGTTAATCGAAAGAAGCACGTTAAAGGAAGAGGACTTGTAAACAAATTAATCGATTCTTTACCAGTGGAACTTCATCTACCTGGCTATCAATTTTGTGGCCCTGGAACTAAGCTTAGAAAACGATTGGAGAGAGGGGATAAAGGTGTTAATCCCTTGGATGCAGCTTGTAAAGAACACGATATCGCCTATTCACAAAACGAAAATATTAAGCAACGACACGTTGCAGATCGTAAACTAGCTGAAAAATCGTGGGAACGAGTAAAAGCAAAAGATAGCAGTATTGGGGAAAAAATTAATGCATATCTCGTCACTAATATAATGAAAGCAAAATCCAAGCTTGGCATGGGTTTGAAAAATAAAAAACCCAAACATGTTACTGGTCAACAGATTTTTAATAATGCTCTCAAAAATGCAACAATTAAACTTAAAAGTAGCAAACCAACCGAAATTGATGACGCCATAAAGATAGCAAGAAAAGAGATTCAAAAAACATTCCGTGGAAGAAAATCAAAGGTTGTTATACCTCGAGTTATTAAGCTTCCAAAAACAGGCGGATTTCTCCCCCTTATACCCATTCTAACAGGTTTAGGAGCTTTGGGCGCTTTAGCGTCGGGTAGCTCAGCAATTGCTAATGCTGTTATGAATGCCAAAAAAGCTAAACAACAATTGGAAGAACAAACCAGACATAATAGAACTATAGAAGCTATAGCAATGGGAAAAGGGCTATATTTAAAACCATACAAAAAAGGCTATGGTATATTTATGAACGACAATTCAAAAAACTAATAAAGCAACTCCCTAAAGGCCCACTTACTGATAAACAAATATATACATTTGGAAAAAAATATATACCAGATTTTAGAGGTGTTTATATGCGTGATACATTACCTAAAATACCATATAAAAAAGAATGTGGAATAATAAATTTAGATAGTGAGAGGGGGGCTGGTACGCACTGGGTTGCATATTACAAGAATAAGAATAGAATTGAATATTATGATAGTTTCGGAAATCTCCAACCTCCCCTAGAAGTATTACACTACTTGGGGCCGAATATCACTTATAATTATAAAAGGGATCAACAGTTCAACACATATAATTGTGGTCATCTCTGTTTAAAATTCTTGATGGGATTAGAGCAATAAATATGAAATTCAAACCGCAAAATTCACTAGTTCAATTTAACACTTCCACCAAGATGCATTCAATTGATCGATCGGATATTGCTATTGTGGACTTCCAATTTTGTCATGGAAACCACAAGTGTATATTTATGAAGGAGCTTGCGTTTATGTGTGGTATTTCTGTAGTTCCAAATCATTTTGTGTTTCGTCCACCTTTTAATATAAAAGAACTTACGGACGAGGCATGTAGAACAAATGTATACTGCAAGAACTATGTAAACGGATTAGATTGGAAGGATGGAGATGTTGACTACAACGACGTTGAGAGCGTACTTGCACCATTAAACGAATACAAATATATTTTTGTTGTTGGAAGAGATAAAAAAAGATTTTTAGAGAAATATATTAATACAAATATTGTAAATTTAGAAGATAAAATTAAACTAAGAACATGTCGAAATTATTTTACTAACTGTTCTATACATTCAGAATTTGGATTTAAATGCGCCATAAATAATGTATTTAAAATATTTGTATTTATAGAACAAAATTGGAATAAGAATTTAGACATAATATATGACGAAATAAAATAATAAAATTTAATGAAACAAAAATATAAGTTTATTTTTTAAAAATTTTATTAATGGAATAAAATGTAATGAATGTAGAGAATATAAAGAAAATCGATGAAAGGGGTTTTTCTGTTGTACTGCCACAAACATCTGAACCTAATTCAGGAATTAATAGATCTAAAATGTTTGGCTCAATCGGGATATTTCTTGTGAAAGATCTTCTCATCAAGGGACAATTGTATGACAAACGAAAATGCTCCTCAATTGGACAGTCAGTGTGTTTCCACCGATAGATGTCCACTTTGCAAAAATAACACCTAGTTATGTCTTCTACTCCAGTATAAAAAAGCCCTGTTGCTGCCATTGTTTTGGGATTTGGATATTTTAATGGCCAACTTTTGAACGTTTTCAAACGTTCTATTTCTCTATTAAGATGAACCCACATCTTTCCTTCTATAGCTTTAATCACAGACTGCGAAATATAAAATGACAATCAGTAGCCAATACATCAGAAAAAAATATTTATTGAATATACATATTCATTCTTTATTCCACAATTCTTTCAAAATATATGTTTTCTATTTATATTTTATTATATTAAGTCACAAAAACCATGGATCATTCTCATCTAAATCTCGCAAGGATTGTCCTTCGGTTAAATACGAATATTCCTTTTCATTAGCTCCACTTCCCATAGGTGGTTGATACATAAGAGATTCCTCGTCCTTTAAGACATTCATAACATAGTATCTCTCCAGTTCTGATGCCTTCATCATCAGATATCTTTCAATTTCTTGATCATTCCATTCAGCATCCTTTTCAAAAGTGTTACCAGTATGTCTTTCTGTGTCCATATTGTTTGCTTTCGGCTGTAACTTTTAGATTGAATGATTTTCCACAACTGGTTCTCTATTTTATACTCCGACAAGACAAAAATGTAATTTTTAGTGACTAAAATTTCCCATAAAAAAAAAAACACACACAAAAATTGATTTTCTTTTTTAAATATTCATTTATTAATGTTTAGTAGGGTGTATAGAAAAATGGTTTATTTTTTCTTAATTCCAATTTGTAGCCTGTATTTTCATCTTCGTCTCGCAATGGTAATCTTACTATGGAATAGATGCCACTCCCCAACTCTTTCACATCTCCTTCGCCCAGCGATAGAAACCTCGATGGCAAGTAAAGTATAGCATCATCTAATTTAAGAACAATCCTTTCTCCATATTTAGTTTGCGTCCTGTATGCTCCACAGATTATATACTCCTCGTTCTCATTCATTTCCTTCACCCTCATAATTTTTTTAAAGCTGAAGGAGTTGAATACATTTATTAAATTGGAATTGGACATATTCACGTTAAGTTTGTTTTCATACTATTTGTTGAACACATATTTTTTCACTATTTATACGAAATTATATTCAAGAAAGTAGAGGTTTACCCTCTCCCCCTCATCTCCCTTAATTTATACCCCAATATAAAATGAAGACAGGTTTTTTGTTTGTTTTTGATTCAATATTGCTTAATTTTATTTTTTATGATATTTAACAAAAAAATCTTTTAGTTCTTTATTTTCTATGCTATTTTCTAAATTCTTTACCATTTTAACTAACTGTAAATAATTATTATCTATGCATTCTTCAATTGCATTGCATAGGGGCACGAAAGCATCTCCTAAATATTCATCAGAAATTATAACAGGATTCTCGGGAAGATTATTTCGTATCGCCTCCACTTCATCCTCGGTGTCCGATAAAGTCGTTGATTCGGTGTCTTCGCTTGAACAGTCATCAGAATTCAGCTCTACGTCATCATTTTCCTCCCTTCTTGCTGCAATATCGTCCTGTAGAATGTAGGAAACGTGCTCGCAAAACGCGGCTTCGTCCTCCACATCTTCCATGAGAATGGGATGCACTCCTTCATACTTTAAATTTTGTCCTTCCATTTTTGTTTTTTAATTTTTGAGAGTTCTTTAGAAACTGAATGCATTTTCCAAATTTTTTCTGCTTTTATATATTTAACATTCAGCCAAATATAATTGATAATGAAAGTGCATTCTTATATAATCAATGATATTTTCTGGGTCTGCTAACATAAAATAGATTATGTTATTATGGAAAGTTTGTAAACTTCATGATGACTTTCTCAACTCTTACAACGATATCACCATTACAAACCCATACGCCTAGAAATGCATCTAAATTATGACAACACTTCAAACTACACATCTTATGAATCTATACTCATATTAAAATATTACATAACCAAAAGAATCAATACCCGCACACAGACATACACACATTATTTATTAAACATATAGGGCGTCAAATAGTCTATAGAACTAAATACATTTTTCTTTCCTAGTTTTCGTTATCTTGAAAGAAAAAACTGATGACTAATTAAAACAAGTTTGTCTTAAATTCTATGCCCACTTTTTAATCTGAAAAATAATTATTCATACAAATTCAAAGCATGCCTTCAACTTCTAGGCTGACAAAACATGTCAATATTCAATAATGCATCTGAAATATGACCAAAACGAAAAACAAAATAAAAACAATGTTTCTGTTACAATTTACTTCTATCACCAATTTCGTCACAGCATGTAAGTGGTCGGACTTACATCTCGACAGATCGACACACAATTCTAACATAATTTGTACTGATAAGAGCATCATTGTCTAATGAAGAAGAGTGCTCTGTGGAACAGGGAGATTGTTTCAATGCTATGGAAGAGGGGCCGGTATAAAGCAATGGGAAGATAGGAAAGTATGTGGAAGAGGGGGTGGGGGGAGGGGGATAGTGGAGAACGATTCTGAATAGGGAGTTGGAGGACGGTGCAAAGAAGGGGGGGAGGGGGGACATTGGAAGGCGGCACTGAATAGGGAGATGGGGGACAGTGGAATTCGGCACTGATTAGAAAGAAGGGGGATAGTGGAAGACGGTGCTGAATAGGGAGAAGGGGTGGGGGCAAGAGGGAGACCATTACAGACCAAAACGAAAAAGTTTTTTTTTTTTTTTTTTTCTTCACACTTACCAACAAATGACGGCGCGTGTAAGCAATAAAGTCTGGATGGACACACAAACATATGCTTAGACATACAGAAGCGGGTCAATAAACTGGACCAACTCGGCTTAAAAAATAGGCCAATCTCGACTAAAAACTAGCCTAATCTCAACTCTAACAAGGCCAACCCTCACATTCTCCAACAATTGCCGACACGTGAAGCCAATAAAATCTAGTTGGACACACAAACATATGCTTAGACATACAGAAGCTGGTCAATAAACTGGGACAACCCAGGCTTTATCAAGGACAAACCTCTAAAAGGTCAGAAAGGTGGCAAAGGTAATTTATTTAATCTATTCTGTGCCATCATAAATACCCTACTTAGACGACATTGTATGACTTTGTTAACTTCCCATAATTTGCGTGAAATCATTTGGCCGAATAGGAGCAGGCGGAATGCATACAATAGCTTTTAGAAGAATATTATGTTTATTTGGTAAGTTTTGAATAAAATGGAGATTTTTTTCAATTTTATATTTATTAAAGCCTAATATTCCGAGTATTAATCTGATTTAATGATTTTTTCACAGTTCTTTATGGAATTGCATTTAAAGTTATTTTACTTGAAGGTAGGCTATAAAAGTCGATAAAAAACGACTCATATTGTGATTCAGAAATCTGTTTCAATTATTTCAATTTATTGTTAATACTGAACACTGAAATTATTTCGCATACATTTTTTTCACACAGCTGATATTGGCAAACGCGTCTGTGTTGGAAAATATACCATACCATTCGATGGCAAAGAAGTGCATGAGCAATTCTACACACCACTCGACTGCCAAAATTGTAATGAAAGTGCCGATTTTATGACACTGGCCAATAACGGGGAACAATTGTTGATCCATTTGGGCTATAACGATGAGACGAAGATTCCAAAATTACGACGTGGACCGCTGGAGGGCAAAGGTCATTTTCGTTTTCAGTTTATGTATTTTAATTTTCGCCCACACATGCCCGAGGAATGGGGTCTGAATAATGTTAGCTTTCCCGCTGAATTACATTTGGTTTTCTACAGTGACAAATTTAGCGATTACGAGAAAGCTTTGGAGAAGGACAATGGCATAGCAGTGGCCTCCATGGCCTTTCGGGTAGGTTGGGCAAAGGGTGTACATATAAAAGCTGAAACCCCTAAAAAATTATAACCTTTTTAGGTAAGAACCCAATCGACCAGTCCATTTTTAGGTCGGATCATTGAGGACATGGTGGATGTGCGTGGTATAGATACAAATACCACAGTGCCGCTAAAAACAAAACTAACCCTATCCACATTCATGCCCCAATCATATAAATACTATTACACATATGTGGGCACAATGCTTTCGACCAGATCGCCAACGTTGACGACTTGTCAATCGAATGTTATATGGATTGATTTTGACGAGGCCCATAAAATTCATCCAGATGATGTGAGTTATTCTTTTTTTCCAGATTCACATAAAATGGAATTCTTTTTCTTTCTTTTTTGCTTTCACAGATCAGGGAGTTTGAATTGCTACGTAGCTTTCTTAAATTTTCAATTACTAAATTCACCTTAAATTACAAGAGTCCAGAGACAAAAATAATGGTACCTCTGAAACCAAAAACTACAACGGCACCGGCCGCATTTTCGGATTTGAAACGGGTTGTGAGCGCAGTACCCAATGGCCAGAAGAAAGAGTCTCTAATCGAAGCAATGCTATTGATATGCCTTGCAATCATCCTGGAAAGGTATTACAAGTTTTAATTAATACACAACACCTTGGTCCCCAAAAAAAAAATCCTTAATCCACATTTAAGGTTCATATGATACTTGAAAAAAAAAAAATTTCTTCTATATCCTAGATTACACTGTGTAACAAAAAAAAGAATTACAGTTAAAATCCAGCAGATTATGAAAGTAGAGAAAAAAAATAGAAAATACGTGTATCGGCGTTCTGAAATCTTGCACCGCAAAGTACTCAAAAAATTTTTTATTTTAAATTTTATTGAAATAAAGCAAAAAATGTCGGAAATATCGTCAAATTATAAAATAAGTTTAGATTTGTCTGAATTGGTCACCCTTGGCACGAATTATGACTTTCAAACGGCCAATGAAACCGTCACATTCTGAAGCGAGGAACCTCATTTTGTAACCATTCATGGGTAGCGCGTACTGAGTGCGATGATGCTGAGTCCTGTTGGGATATCCAAGGTCTGCGGCCAAAATGTTTGCGTACTTAAGGCTTTAATACACCCTCCAGAATATTTTCGTGATAATATTCGCCATTTATTCTGATGCCACGGTCGATTGATACGAGCGGAGAGCGGCCATCGGCAGTTATGGCGGCCTACACCATCACCATGGCCGGAATATTGTTAGCCGGAAAAATTTTTGCATCGGAAATATTGTTAGTCGGAAAGTCGTTCTGCAAGGAACAACATAAAAATAATTTTTTTAATTAAATAGGATTTTTTATAAATCGAGTATAACACGTAAAAATGTACATACAGGGTGAGATAAAAAAAACTGCAACAAAGTCAAACGCCATAATTTTTACATTTTTCTTAAATTCTATTGACTAAAAGCAAAAAATGTCGGAAATAGCATCAAATTTTAGAATAAATTTAGATTTGTTCGAATTGGTCACCTTTGGCACGAATTGTGGCCTTCAAACTGCCAATAAAACCGTCACACGCTGCCGAATGTTGCTCTGTGGTATTTTTTCCCATTCTCGGCGAAGCGCTTGCTTAAGGTGATCGACACTTTGGTATTGGTATACTCCAGACACAATAGTCCAACGAATTGATATCCGGAGATTTTGGTGGCCATTGTGCGCTGGAAATGAATCGATTTTATTATTTTGTTTGTTTATAAACTGCTGGACAAGGAATGTTTCTCATCAGCGAAAACCAAATTCGGCAGTTCACCACTTTCGGCAAAGCGAAGCAACGGAAATGAGCGATGGTACGAGGCACAAAAGATTTATTCACATTTAAATGCTGGACTGCTCTAACGATAGCCACTTGTGATTTTGCAGCCAAATATGAAGAAGCCACACTATCACGCTCGAATTCCATCACGAATAACTATTTTTCTGGAAAATTCTCACCAAAATGCTTTTGTACGTTTGTAAACAATATAATGAGCTGTTACTGGAATAATTTTAACAGCTGCCGGACGAGTGGCTTAGAAATGATAGTAGTCTGAAATTGGTTGCAGTTTTTTATCGCACCCTGTAGGGTATAAATACGAAAATATTTCTTTATTTATTTTCCACGGCCTTTTTATACCGTACACCACATAGTGGTAGGGGTATTATATTTTTGTGCATTTGTTTGTAACATGGAAACGAGATAGACCCATAGTTCCTTTTGGTGATCAGCATAGAATAACATTTTGAGTCGATTTATTCATGTCCGTCCGTATGTCCGCCCTTTGTCCATGTTTTTTTTAACAATATGCAGGTCGCATTTATTATTCGATTGATATGAAATTTTTCACAAATCATTTGTTTGGCCCAAGGACGAACCTTATTGAAATTGGAGATAATCGGTTAAAATTTAGATATAGCTCCCACATATATCTTCGTCCGATTTGCCTTTTTTGTCCACCAAACGTGTAATATCAGCCCAAATAGTATGGAATTTTGCACATACTATTAAATTAGGCCTGAAAAAAAGTAGGACAAATTTGACCGAAATCGGTTCAGATGTAGCTAAAGCTCTGAGCCGTTATATGCACTCCGTAACAACGATATTCAGGGACATACATCAAATACAGCTCAGAAACATCTATGCCAAGTTTTTTCGAGATAGGTTCAGATTTGGATATAGCTCCTATATATATCTTTATCCGATTTCAAGTTAATTGTGCACCAAATGGGCAATACAAGCCCCAATTGAAAAGATACAAATTTTTCGCAAATTTAGTCCTTTGAACTTAAATTATAATTATAATTATAGCTTGTATGATATAATTATCCCACAAAAACGTTTAATTGTTATGGGAAGCTCTACTAAGTATGCAAAGTGGTGCAGGGTATAATAAAGTCGGTCCCGCCCGACTTTAAAACTTTCTTTATGGTTTCGAGTTGATAACAACAACTACAAGAGAGTTTGAAAATTTCCAAAAGAGTGGAAATTTACCCCCTCTATATTGGTTACTTTGCGATGTGAACGCCGATAAGCATGTCTTCTAATTTTTCATAATCAGTGGTATTTTCCAAAATAAATTATTACCCGTTGAAAAAATATTCCTAACACATATTTTTGGTCCTTCTTAAAAAATCCCTTTAATCTTAATATTTTGCACGAGGATCAGTCTTAATTTGTAGGCTTGTGATAAGCCTGTGTTTTTGGGGAATACTATAATATTAATAAAAGGATATGTGAGCTATTAAAAAAATCCTGATTAGTAGTCGAAAAAGTATTTTTAAGAATCGACTATTATTGCCAAAGAGAAAATTCAAAATTTATATTAAATTGTATACAAGAGCATTTAACATTATGATAAAATACCATCCGGAAACGTCAAAATGTGAGCCTACATCTTTTATGTCATTCGAAACAAGGCCTTTATATACAATACTCGTTGGCGTAGTATACCGTGTAACATGTGGAAATTGTTTCCAACCGAGAAAATTTTGTACTTTTTGATATTCAAAGACCTAAAATATGAAATTATTTTTACAAGAAATTTTTTTGTGGCTTAACATTTTTTCTCACATCGCCAGGATGAATGTTTAATGCCTCATCCACATCAATCCATATAACTTTGGCTTTACATGTTGAAACCCAGGGTCGGTCATGTAATGTCATCGTACCCATATAGGTGTGAAAATAATCAAGTGTCCTTGGTAGAAAATTGTAAAGCCTAATTGGTTCTGTCATGGGTATGGTGATATTACTGTCAAAGTAAATAACCTCCGATAGGACTTCTCTGTTAATAGACGACATGAACATGACAGACGCTATTCTTACCTGGGATATAAAATACACAATTTTATAAATTGAAAAAATAGAATAGAATTCCTATTTTACTTACATGAAATATCATCGACAGTATGGCAATGCCTTCATCCACATTTACAGCGGCCTCAAAGTTCCCGTACTTCATATTGAAGAATGTGATATGTAGCTCAGCGGGAAATTTCACATCGTTCCAGGCCCACTCGTTGGGTGTACTATACAGCCAATTGAAATGAATTCCATGAAAACGATATATTCCCTTGTCCCGCAATGGCCCATTGCTTAGTGTGGGTATCTTACGAGCATCGCCATAGGTTATATTAAATACCAGATGTACTCCATTATTTACGAGCACCATACTCTCTATGGGTTCATTGCAATTTTCACAGAGCAGCGGTGCGAATGTTTTATTCTCAAATTTGACTTCCATTTTATCGTATGGTATGTCATGTTTTCCAACACATACTACTCGACCAGCGGTTATGGCAGCTAATTCAAAAAATTTTGAGTTAAAAAAAAATATTTTTTTTGTTCTTCGAAACTTACCCCTGACACCAGTATTACAAAGTATTTGAGAAGATGCTGTAAAATAGAAATAATATTTTTTGTTGGATTTTGTAAGATTTAGAGGCCTTCGTTCCAATGGAGGCCTTATAACATTAAGGTGCACCTCATAACATTATACCCTACACCACATAGTGGTAAGGGTATTATGTCTTGGTGCATTTGTTTGTAAAATGGAGAAGGAAGCGAGATAGACCCATAGTTACTTTTGAGGATCTTCATAGAATCACTTTCTGAGTCGATTTATGCATGTCAGTCCGTCCGTCTGCCCATGTATTTGTGTGAACAAAATGCAGGTCGCATTTATTATCCGATTGGGATGAAATTTTCCAAACAAGATTTGTTTGGCCCAAGGACGAACCCTATTGAAATTGGTGAGAATCGGTTCAAATTTAGATATAACTCCCATATATATCTTCAACCGATTTAGGGTTAATTGTGCACCAAATGGCCAACATCAGTCCAAATTACCTGCATTTTGGCACATTCGATCAAATTTAGTCTAGAAGCAACTACATCAAATTCGGTTCAGATATAGCTATAACACCCATATATATGTTTCATCCGATTTGGGGTTTTAAGTCCCTCGCATGCGTAATATGCACTCCACAGCAATGATATTTAGTACCAGATAACTTATGCAGCTCAAAAATACCTCTGATAAATTTTATCGAGATGGCATCAGATTTGGATATGGCTCCAATATATATATCTTTATCCGATATAGAGTTTATTGTTGACTGATTCACCAATAGCATCAAATATTAGAATAAGTTTAGATTTGTTCGAATTGGTCTCCTTTGACACGAATTATGGCCTTCAAACGGCCAATAAAACAGTCACACGCTGCCCGAATGTTGCTCTGCGGTATTTTGGCCCGTTCCCGCTGAAGCGCTTGCTTGAGGTAATCGACACTTTGGTATTTTTTGAAAGTGCCAACCATGCTTTCCCAACTACTCCAGACACAATAGTCCAACGGATTGGTATCCGGAGATTTTTTGGCCATTGTGCGCTGGAAATGAAGCGAGGAACATAATTTAGTAACCATTATTAGGTACCGCTGCTGAGTGCATGCTGAGTGCGATGGTGCAGAGTTCTGTTGGAATGTCCAAGGTCTGCAGCCAAAATGTTTGCATGCCCTAGGTTTTATTACACCCTCCAGATTATTTTCGCTACAATATTCGGCATTTATTTTGATGCCACGGTCGATTAATACGAGCGGAGAGCGACCATCGGTTGTTATGGCGGCCCAGACCATCACTATGGCCAGCGCTTGAGTTCTGGTCGCCAACCGAAGATGCACATTTTCAGCTGACCTCTTTGGCAAGTAAACACGATCATTTTGTTTATTTACAAACTGCTGGACAACGAATGCTTTCTCATCGGAGAAAACCAAATTCGGCAGTTCACCACCTTGGCCAAGCGAAACAACTCTTTAGCTCTTTTGAGTCTATTTTCTTTCTGTTGCGGTGTAAATTCTTGCACTTTTTGTAACTTTAATGGCTTTACCCCGAGCTGATTTTTCAATACTTGCCGAACGGAATATTGCGATATGTTCAGCTCACGAGCCATTTTTCGGTCACTGCAACGAGGGTTTCGATCAAGTCGCTTCTTTACTTTTGGAACCATTTCTGCTGATGTTGCTGTTTTCTTCCCTCCACTTCCTTTACGTCGGGCTAGCCTACCAGTATCACGGTATCGAGCGATGGTACGAGACACAATAAATTTATTTACATTTAAATGCTGAAGTTCTCTAACGACAGCCACTTGTGGTTTTCCAGCCAAATATAAAAAGATCACACTATCACGCTCAAATTCCACCACGAATAAATTTTTTCTGGAAAATTCTCACCAAAATGCTTTTGTACGCTTGTAAACAATATAATGAGCTGTCACTGGAATAATTTTAACAGCTGTCGGACGAGTTGCTTAAAAATGACAGCAGTCTGCAGTTGGTTGCAGTTTTCTTCATCTCACCCTGTATATGTTTTAGCCGATTTGGTGTTAAAGTCCCATTAGAGCTTTACACTACTAAAGATATAACTTAAAATTTTGCAAAGGCAATGTCATATTGAAAATGGAAAATATCGGACCATATCGTTTAGGTAAAGCATGCCATATAACAGTACCTATTGATTTTCGAAATCCTACAGTTTCCGTTTCCAATTTCCAACCAAATCTGCTATATTTTAATCTAAATATCAATTGCTCTATATAAATAATATGCATTTGATAACAATTTCAATTGTTCTACCACGTCCGATTTTTGTCCCATCCTTGCAGGTTTCATTTATACTTTATAAATATCATTTGAGCTACCATTAAGACTATAATCGTAGAATTTTTTCGATATTTTTAATAGGATATTTTTGATATATTTTAACAAAGCCATTTCGGCTAAAATCTTGTTGAATAGTTTTGAAAATGCACTGTGCAATAATTGTGGATTCCTAAGGCTACATACAGTCCATTCAGGCAAAACTCTTAGATTTTTTAAGAATGTTTTCCGTCAAGTCAAACCTTTTAACCTTGATTTTTTTACCAAGCAGCAGTATTATTCTCGAAAAATATTTGAGTTCCATTTTAATTTAGAGTAAAAGAAAAACTGACTTTATTCTAACAAAAAAAAAAATGACAACAAACGATTGCAATTTTATAATGCATCAGCTAATGACCGATCCCTTGTGTAATACATTAAAGTATAAAATTATAGCAGTATATTTTGATTAAAAACTCAGTAAGGATAGGTCAAAAGTCGGGCGGGGCCGATTATATGATACCCTACACCACTTTGTTTAGTTAGTAGAGCTTCCGTTACCAAAAAAGTTTGTATTAGGAATTTAAGTAAAGTAGATCATATCAACTATGAACCAAATAAGATTTCTGTATAGTGCCTAATAAGACTTCGATAAGGATATTATTGGAGCAATATATATACCGGACCGAGTTTCACCAAATGGTAAAATTCTATTGACGGTACAGAGGGTATATATCATTTGATACGGTAAAACCCTGCTTCATTGAAATAACAGTTTTAGACCCTAGGTCTCTTTGAATCAAATCCATTTCAGGACATTTGGAGTCAATTTAGCGCTGTCCGTCCGACTTTCTGTCTGTCTGGCTGGATGGTGCGCACGATAACTCTCGAAGGGAGTATCCGATTAAATCCAAACTTGGTACATAATTATATTATTGTCGAACTTAGATTGAGTTCTGAGAAGGGCAATATCGGTCCACTGTTTCTGGTACCTCCACACAAAATGTCAATATTTCCAAAGAAAATAATTTTCTGCACATATAGAGAAAGGATAATCCGATTTTGCTCCAACTTTGCGAATCCTAATATTTGCAACAGTTCTAGGTCCGGTATGAAAATTGACAATATCGGTCCACTCCATCCAGAACCTCTTCCACAATAGGTAAAAATTTTGAACAATATTCCAATATTCCATCTGGCAAATATTGAAAAATGAGCTCGGAGTAAAGCCATTGAAATTCCAAAAAGTTCAAGAACTTACACCGCAAAAAAAAGAAAATAGACTCAAAAGAGCTAAAGAGTTGCTTCGCTTGGCCGAAAGTGATAAACTGCCGAATTTGGTTTTCTCCGATGACAAAACATTCGTTGTCCAGCAGTTTGTAAACAAACAAAATGATCGTGTTTACTTGCCAAAGAGGTCAGCTGAAAATGTGCACCATCGGTTGGCCACCAGAACTCAAGCGCCAGCCATGGTTATGGTGTGGGCCGCCATAACAGCCGATGGTCGCTCTCCGCTCGTATTAATCGACCGTGGCATCAGAATAAATGCCGGATATTATTGCGAAAATATTCTGGAGGGTGTAAACGCAAACATTTTGGCCGCAGACTTTGGACATTCCAACAGGACTCAGTATCATTGCATTCAGCACGCGCCACCCAAGAAAGCGGGGGAAAAATGAGGTTCCTCGCTTCATTTCCAGCGTACAATGGCCACCAAAATCTCCGGATACCGATCCGTTAGACTATTGTGTCTGGAGTATTTTGGAAAGTAAGGTTGGCACTAAAAAATACCAAAGTGTCGATTACCTCAAGCAAGCGCTTCGCCGGGAATGTACCAAACTACCGCAGAGCACATTTAGGCAGCGTGTGACGGTTTCATTGGCCGTTTGAAGGCCATAATTCGTGACAAAGGTGACCAATTCGAATAAACCTAAACTTATTCTAAAATTTGATGCTATTTCCGACATTTTTTCGCTTTCGTTCAATAAAATTTAAAAAAAAGTGTAAAAATTATGATGTTTGACTTTGTTGCAGTTTTTTCATCTCACCCTGTATACCCTCTGTGTCCATATAGCACAGGTATAAAAATTTCCTGAGGCCTATAAAAGAAAATTATCTTTAAAAATCGCCGGTTATTTCCCTAATGGATCTTGGAAAAATATTTATACTAGGCTATTGTTGCTCAAAACATATTCTTCAACATTTCGCGATTTGGATCGACCACAAAATTGCACCATTCTTTATTTCCTTGTCTTCAAATACCAAACAAATTGAAAATTATAATAAAATACCATCCCCACGATTGATAACGTAAAGAGGCATTATTTTTGTCATGGGAAACATGACCCCTAAATATAATACTATTTGGTCCCGTATACCTTATAAAATGTGGAAATTGGCCGTGCGATAGGAAATTACGTATTTTTTGATATTCCAAAACCTAAAATGAGTATATTGTTTAATTTATAAAAATATGTTATCGATTTTTTGTTTCTCACATCATCCGAGTCAATTTTCAATGCATCATCCAAATCAATCCATATCACCTTGGCTTTACATGCCGAATCGTAGGGGGTATTGTGCATGGCCATGGTACCCAAATATGTGTGAAAAAAATCAAGTGAAGGGGGTAGAAATTGATTTAGCTTTATGGGCTGATCTTTGGGCAGGGTGAAATTGCTGCGGGAATAGGTTACCTCCGGTAGGAATTTTACTATGAACGGCATGAAAGTAGATTCGAGTTTCCTGACCTAGGATAAAAAATTGTTGATTTTACAATTGGGTTTTAAAAAAGCAAAAATCCTCTTCCACTTACACGAAATGTCATCGACAGTATGGTGATACCTTCATTCTTCTCCACGGCCGACTCGAAATTCCGATACTTCGTATTGTAGAAAGTAATGTGCAGTTCACCGGGAAACCCCACATCATTCCATGACCACTCGTCGGGTATATTAATTATCCAATTAAAATTGATTCGATACAAACGATATTTCCCCTTACCCTGCAGTGGTCCATTACTTAAGGTGGGTATTTTGTTAGCATCACTATAGGTCAGATTGAATTCAAGCTGTACACCATTATTTTGTATCATGACACGATCAGCTATTTCATCGCAGTTGTCACATCGTAATGGCGTAAAGGTTTTATTTGCAATTTTAACACCTTCCCTCGTATATGGTACAATATGTTTGCCGGGACATACCACACGACCCTGTGTTATGGCAGCTAATTTGAAGCGGAAATTTTTGATGATTTTTCAAATGAAAATTGGTTTCTAAAAGAATTACCTTTGACCCCAACATTGCAAAATATTTGATATAATGCTATAGGAAAAAATATTAGTTTTTTTAGTTTTGAAATAGAAATATTAGTTATTCTAGGCTCCGTATTCCTACACCTATATTGACACCCCTTTCAATTTAAGATAATAGCATCTTAAATGAAAAATATGAACTTTGATGAAGCCATGTCTGACTATTGCATTGGTCATATGATTTTCTTACCAACGAGACGTAGTAGTTTTTGCAAATATTTCAAAACCATTTTGAATGAGAATTCTCATAAAACTGAGCTCATTCATGCTGATGCATAAATTTCAATTTAAAAATGCCTTTATAATGGCCATACCCTTGGGTGTGTTTACGTAGTGGCGCCAAATTATAGCAGTAGAAAACAATTTTGAAATAATGACATAATAAGAGACCCATTGACGTTCCTAGTATATATTTTTCTGTTTATAGAAGTTCCACTTTTATAGGCAGAAGACCTTCAAATAGAAGCCCTATACACAGATGGCCCTCTAAATGTTTTTAAGACAAGAGGCATTCGAAAGATCTCCTATAGACAGGAAACCTTTGAAAAATCTCTTACTACATTAAGGTCTTCTACAGACAAAATACTTTCTGGAGGCCTTCTAAAGATATTGGAAAAAATATTTAATATTGGTTAAAAAATCCACGACTTGTTAACAAAAAGTCCTTGAAATAATAGTTATAAGAATCCATGTTTTACTTTATGGGGTCTATTATAAATATTTCGAGGAGTTACAGTTAGTATGCCCTCCATAAAATGGTGGTGGGTATAAAAATCCAAGTACAATTGTTCTAAAAATAAACAGTCCTTGAAAAAATAATATTAAAAATTCTAAGCTTTTTGCTCTGATAGTCCTTGAAAAAATATTCTTAAAAAGTTCAGGCTTATTGATCTAATGGTCTTTGAAAAATCCGCTATTACTGCTCAGACAGTCCTTGAAAAAATATTCTCAAAAAAAAATCCACGTCTGATATAAAAATCCACGAATATTCTCAAAAAATCTGCGTATATATCTCTGATAGTCCTTACAAATATATGTTTAAAAAATCCATTCTTATTGGTCTATTGGGCCTTGGAAAAACTCCACGTCGATTGCTTCGACAATCCTTGAAAAAATATTCTTCAAGAAATCCAAGACTATTGCCCTGATAGTCCTTGAAAAAATCCAGATCTATTGCTCTGATGATCTTGGAAAAAATATTCTTTAAAAAATCCAAGCCTATTGCTCAGATGGTCCTTGAAAAAATATTATTTAAAAAATTCAAGCCTACTATCGACGTCTATTGGCCTGATGGTCCTTTAAAAAAATATTCTTTAAAAAATCAACGCCTATTGCTCTGATGGTCCTTGAAAAAAATTCTTTAAATAATCCAAGTCTATTGCTTTGATGGTCCTTGAAAAAATATTCTTTAAAAAATCCATGGTCCTTAAAAAAATATTATTTAAAAAATCCAAGCCTACTTCTCTGACGATCCTTAAAAAAATATTATTTAAAAAAATCCACGCCTTTTGCTCTAATGGTCCTTGAAAAAATATTCTTTAACAAATCAACACTTATTGCTATGAACGCCCTTAAATTAAAAAAAAAAGTAATATTTTTATTTCTGTTATGGTCCTTAAAAAAACCTAAAAACTCAAGGTTATTACTCTGATATTCCTTGGAAAAAAATAAAAACTCCACGTTTTTTGCTCTGATAGTCCTTAAAGATATTCTTAAAAATCTAAAAAATCAAGAATAATATTCGGCATTTATTATGAGTTCTGAGCGCTTGGTGCCAAACCGAAGGTGCAAATTTTTCAGCTTTGACAATAAACACGATAATTTTATTCGTTTACGAACTGCTGGACAACGAATGTTTTCTCATCGCAGAAAACCAAATTCGGTAGTTCACCACTTTCGGCGAAGCGAAGCAACTCTTTAGCTCTTTTGAGTCTATTTTCTTTCTCTTGTGGTGTAAGTTCTTGCACTATTTGGAATTTCAATGGCTTTATCCCGAGTTAATTTTTCAATATTTGCCGAATGGAATACTGCGATATGTTCAGCTCACGAGCCATCTTTCGTTTTCGAACTATTTCTGCTGATATTGCTGAAATTCTCACCAAAAGCTTTTGTACGCTTGTAAAAAAAAATAATATGCTGTCACTGGAATAATTTAATAAGCTTAAAAATGACAGCATTCTGAAAATTGGTTGCAGTTGAATTGAACACCATCTCTGCAATAACCATCAATTAGCTTAATAATATATGTGAGAAACAATGTGAAATGATTTATTGTACAAAGCAAACTACATTAAAAACTATAATAAAATACCACAAATCCGAACTTAAATGTGAGCCTATGTCATGGAAAACATGACCTCTGTGTACTATACTGTTTGGTGTAAGATAAAATAAGCTACGTGGAAATTGTTTTCGACCATAAAAATTTTGTATTTTTTGATACTCCAAAACCTGAAATAGCAAAATTATTTATTATTAAAAATAAATGTTTTTTTTTCTTGTTATTGTTTCTCACAACATCCGGATCAATTTTCAATGCATCATCCACATCAATCCATATCACCTTGGCTTTACATGTCGAATGCCAGGGGGTGTCCTGCAACGCCATTGTACCCAAATAGGTGTGGAAAAAATCAAGTGAATGGGGTAGAAAATTGTTAAGCTTTATTGCTGGTTCGCCGGGCAAAGTCGTGTTGGTGTCGGAGAGAATAACCTTCGATAAGACTTGCTTAAGAGATGGCATGAAAGTGAATGCATGTTTTCTCACCTAGGAGAGAAAAATAATATTTCATAAAAGGAATCCATCTTATAACTGGAAAATATGATATTCTTACTCGAAACATAATCGATAATATGGCGACACCTTCATTTTTTTCTACTGCCTCACCGAAGTTCCTATACTTCAGGCTATAGAATGTAATGTGTAATTCGGCGGGAAAGGACGACACATTGTTCCATGACCATTCATCGGGTACTTCTTGTCGCCAATTGAAATTGATTCCATGAAAACGATATTTACCCTTGCCCCGCAGAGGTCCGTTGCTCAAAGTGGGTATTTTGCTGGCATCACTGAAGGTCACATTGAAAATAAGCTGGTCACCATTATTTATAAGAACAACACGCTCGGCCAGTTCATCACAATATTCACATAGCAAGGGAGAAAATAATTTATTTTTAATTACTAAATCTTCTCCATCATATGGTACTTCATATTTTCCAATGCACATTACTCGACCAGAGGAAAAGGCAGCTAAATGGAAATGCAACTAATGTTAGAAAACCAAAAGTATTTCCAATTAAATTTACCTTTGACTCCAGTATTTGTATATGCATTATAAAATGCTATAGAATAAAAGAAAAGAACGATTTATTTTTTGTAGAGAAAATTCATTAGAAGTCATTCTTTTCGTCGCTCCTCTAAGTATTCCGACTTAGATTTTGTATTTTTTTTTTTTAAATTTTCTTACCAACTAAAAATATTATTCCTTCAAAATATTTCATAACCATTTCATGTGGTAAACGAAACGTATTTGATTCAATATATGGCTGAAAACTTTTCATTTCAAAATGTCCTTCTAATGGTCAATCCCTTGTGTACTACATAATAGTCCATTTTTCCCAAATCACTTATAGAACGATACTATTGACAGCCTTTTATCAGATATACATATACATGTTTTAATCCTTAATGAGATAGGACCATCACAGAAATAAGAGTGGATTTCCAGAACTTTTTTCAAAGACCTTCAGAGCAAGAAGCATGGTTTTGTTAAGATTTTCTTCCAAGGACCAAAAAGTGTGGATTTTCAAGGACTTTTAGAGCAATTGACGTGAATTTTTGGAGACAATTTTTTCAAGGACTATCAAAGCAAAAATCGTGGATTTTTTGAGAATATTTTTTCAAAGACCGTCCAAGCAATAGGCCTGGATTTTTAACAAATATTTTTTCAAGGGCCATCCAAGCAATAGGTAAAAAAATATTCCTCAAAACTCCACAATTATTGCCCTGAAAAAGAAAATTACTAAATTTGTACGCTTATTGAACATTTACGTTTATTGTTCTGATAGCAGTTGAAATAATATTTTTAAAAAATCCACTCTTGAAAAAATATTCCTTATAAATCCAAACATATTACTCTGACAGTCTTTGGAATAAGTACTCTAAAAATAAACGGTTATTGCTATGAAAGTCCTGAAAAAAATATTCTTTAAAAATTCACTCTTATTTGTCAAATTTTCCTTGAAAAAATTCTTAAAAAATCCAAGCTTATTTGTCTAATGGTAATGAAGTAATTAGCAATTAGCTTTTTCATAAATGTTTTCTCAAGGACGTTCAGAACAATAATCCTGGAGTTTCTAAGATTTTTTTCAAGCACCTTGGTGGTCCTTGAAAGATATTGGTCCTTGAGGGTCCTCGAAAAAATATTCCTAAACAATCCACGTTTATTGGTCAGATGGTCCTCGAAAAAAAAATTCTTAAAAAATTCACGCTTATTGTCCGATGGTCCTTAAAAGATATTGGTCTGATGGTCCTCGGAAAAATATTCTTAAAAATCCACGCTTATTGGTGTTATGGTCCTCGAAAATATATTTTTTTGAAATCACGCCTATTGTTCAGATAGTCCTCGAAAATATATTTTTTTGAAACCACGCCTATTGTTCAGATAGTCCTCGAAAATATATTTTTTTGAAACCACGCCTATTGTTCAGATAGTCCTCGGAAAAATATTTTTAAGAAACCACGCCTATTGTTCAGATCGTCCTCGAAAAAAATATTTTTTAGAAACCACGCCTATTGTTCAGATAGTCCTCGAAAAAATATTTTTAAGAAACCACGCCTATTGTTCAGGTCGTCCTCGAAAAAAATATTTTTAAGAAACCACGCCTATTGTTCAGATCGTCCTCGATAAAATATGTTTAAGAAACCACGCCTATTGTTCAGATCGTCCTCGAAAAAAAATTTTAAGAAACCACGCCTATTGTTCAGATCGTCCCCGAAAAAATATTTTTTAAGAAGCCACGTCTATTTTCAGATATTTTAAAAAATCCATGCTTATTTAAGCTATGGTCCTTAAAATTTTTTTAAGAAATCACAAAATTAATATTCCCTCCATAGAATGGTGGAGGGTATACAAATCTACGCTTATTTAACATATGGTCCCTGTTCACGGATAAGTGAACATGTTTTTATAATAAAAGAGAATAGCGGGGCTACCTAGTGTAGATAAGAGGGATTTGTTAAACTGGGATCTTCTTAATACAGTCCACATGAAATAAGATAAGAAAATGTGGTGAGCAGACCTTCGAGTTAGAAATAAATAATACAGAATTTTCAATTGCTGCATGTGTTATGGTGGAGTTAGATTATGGGATGTAATCTTTACTCGGACTGATAAGCAAGTGCAGCATGTTTGCTTGCCACATGTGAGATAGCTATGCGTGTGTATGACCTCCCCCTAAGGTTTATGGTGGCATGGTGCATATGCATGTGTACGGTTGGTATCTATCTCTCTCTCTCATTTACACTTAATTATAATTTAGGTTAAGTCATATTATTACAACTAGTTCTTAAGAAATGTTTTTAATAAATAAATTTTAGTGTCTTACAAACGCTCAAACGGAAAAGACGTTTGGTCTTTTAAATGATCCCAATTTACAGTCCCTGAAAAAATATTTTTTTAAAAAACCACGAATATTGTTCAGTTGATCCTTGAAAAAATATTTTTTAAGAAACCACGACTATTGTTCAGATGACCCTTGATTTTTTTTTTTAAACCACATCTATTGTTCCGATGGTCCTTGAAAAAATATTTTTTTAAGAAACAATGTCTATTATACAGATGGTCCTTGAAAAAGTTATTATTTTTTGATCCACGCCTGTTATTCAGATGGTCCTTGGAAAAATTATTTTTTTTAGATGTTCCTGGAAAAAAGTAATCCACGCCTATTATTCAGATGGTCCTTGAAAAAATTATTTTTTTTTTTCGGATGGTCCTTGAAAAAATTATTTTTTTTTAATCCACGTCCATATTTTTTTTTAAATCCACGCCTATTTTTCGGATGGTCCTTGAAAAAATTATTTTTTTAATCCACGTCCATATTTTTTTTTAAATCCACGCCTATTTTTCGGATGGTCCTTGAAAAAATTATTTTTTTTAATCCACGTCCATATTTTTTTTTAAATCCACGCCTATTTTTCGGATGGTCCTTGAAAAAATTATTTTTTTAAAACCACGCCTATTTTTCGGATGGTCCTTGAAAAAATTATTTTTTTTAATCCACGTCCATATTTTTGTTTAAATCCACGCCTATTTTTCGGATGGTCCTTGAAAAAATTATTTTTAAAGAAACCACGCCTATTGTTCAGATGGTCCTTGAAAAAATTATTTTTAAAGAAACCACGCCTATTGTTCAGATGGTCCTTGAAAAAATTATTTTTAAAGAAACCACACCTATTGTTCAGATGGTCCTTGAAAAAATTATTTTTAAAGAAACCACGCCTATTGTTCAGATGGTCCTTGAAAAAATTATTTTTAAAGAAACCACGCCTATTGTTCAGATGGTCCTTAAAAAAATATTTTTTTAAAAATCCACGCCTATTTTTCAGATTGTTCTTGAAAAAATTATTTTTTAAGGAAACCACGCCTATTGCTCAGATGGTCCATGGAAAATATTCTTAAAAATCCATGTTTATTGCTCTGATGATCCTTGAAAAAAATATTCTTAAAATGTCTACGTTTCTTGGAAATCCTTATTTTAAGTCCTTCAAAAATATTCTTAAAAATCCACGATTATTGACCTATTAACCTTTGAAAAATGTCACATTTATTAGCCCAATTATCCTTATAACATTATTTAAAATTTTGCTACTATTTGTTCAGTAGTACTTTAAAAATATATATAAAAAAATCATTGCTCTAATTATCCCTCCTTATAGCTCTTCAAAAATATTTTTAAAATTTCACGATAAGTAATCCTTGAAAAATATTCTTAAAAGTCTACAATATAGAGAATTGGTAATAATTTTAATAATCTTAGATTATTGGTCCAAGTATCCTTCAAAAAATATTGGTTCAATTATCCTTGAAAATTCACAATTATTCGGCCCAATTTTCCTTTTTAAAAATATTCCTTATCCTTTAAAACATATCCTAAGAACGCCACGATTATTATTGGCTTAATAGCCCTACAAAAAATATTTAAAAATTCAATATTACGGGTTCAATAATACTTCAAAAAAATATTGACCTAATTATCCCATAAAAGTTTGCTAAAAAACACCATAAAAATTATTAATAAAATCAAATTTTAATAGTTTATTTCATTTATATTAAATTAAATAGAAAAACATTTATTATAACAATCGCATACCATCCCTGAGCTTCCAAATATGAGCCCGTATCTTTCAGGTCAGGGACCACATGGGCTCTGTATGCAATATTATTTGGTCCAGTATACCGTTCAATATTTGGAAATTGTGGCCAACCAAGAAAATTTTGTATTTTGTGATATTCCAATACCTAAAATTGGAAAATATTTTAAAGATAATATATTTCCCCCTGTTGTGGTTAAGCATTCTTCTCACATCGTCCTGGTGAATTTTTATAGCTTCATTCACATCAATCCATATAACTTTGGCTTTACATGTGGAAACCCATGGTTTATTATGCAATGTCATTGTACCAGTATAGGTATGATAATCGTCCAGGGACCTTGGTAGAAAATCCTTAAGCTTTATTACCTCAGCCATGGGTAAGGTTATGTTGCTGGGATAATAAATAATCTCGGATAATATTTCTTTTTTAATCGATGGCATGAACGTGGATTCGCCTTTTCTAACCTTTAAGAGAAAAATCATTATTTCATGAAAAGGGATATAAGACATGGAAAATTCTCCTTTCCTACATGAAATATAATCGAAAGTATGACAAGACCCTCATTCGCATTTACAGCGGCCTCGAAGTTTGCGAACTTCATATTATAGAAAGTAATATGCAATTCGGCGGGGAATTTCACATCATTTCATGACCAGTCATCGGGTGTCTTATAAATCCAATTGAAATGAATTCCCTGAAAACGATATTTTCCCTTGCCCCTTAAGGGTCCATTGCTCAGAGTTGGTATTTTGTTCGAATCTTCATAGGTTATATTAAATACCAAATGTTCACCATTATTTACCAGCGTTATGCTCTGCATGTGTTCATCGCAATTTTCACAGAGCAGCGGTGAAAATGTTTTATTTTCAATTTGAACCTCTACTTCGTCGTATGGAATGATGTGCTTTCCGGCACATACTACACGGCCAGAGGTTATGGCAGCTAAATTAAATGATACATTTATGATTTAAAAAGCCATTTTCTTAAAAACTCACCCCTGACACCAGTGTCCCAAAATAGTTGATAAGACGCTGCGGAGTAAAAAAAGATTATTTTTCTAATTTTTAAATTAAAAACCTATAGCAGAACTTCTTGTCCACAGTAGAACCATAGGGTCCTCCTTTCAGTAGGAAACCTATGAAAGATTTCATATTCAACCCATAGACCCATAGAAGATCTCATGTCAAAAGGATACTTTTGAAAGGTCTTCTATTAAACGGGGGTATATGGAGGGATTTTGTCTACATGAATTTCATATTATTACCAAGGAAATATATAATTTTCGGAAAATATTTTAAATCCATTTTCATTGAGAATAATGTAAAAACTGAAATTTTTCAACAAAAAAATTATTAATTTTTCTTTTAATATTAAATATTTCAATTTAAAAATGCATTTGCTAATGGTCGATCCCTTGTGGAATACAAACATGGATACAATTATAGCAGTACAGGGTGAGATGAAAAAACTGCAACCAACTTCAGACTGCTGTTATTTCTAAGTCACTCGTCTGATAGCTGTTAATATTATTCCAGTGACAGCTCATTATATTGTTTACAAGCGTACAAAAGCATTTTGGTGAGAATTTTCCCAGGAAGAAGTTATTCGTGATAGAATTCAAGCGTGATAGTGTGATTTCTTTATATTTGGCTGGAAAACCACTAGTGGCTATCGTTAGAGCACTCCAGCATTTAAATGTGAATAAATATTGTGTGTCTCGCACCTTCACCGTTCGTTAACGTGATACTGGTAGCGTAGCCCGACGTCAAGGAAGTGGACGGAAGAAAACAGCAACATCAGCAGAAATGGTTCGAAAAGTAAAGAAGCGACTTGATCGAAACCCGCGTCGCAGTGGCTTGGGTTAAAGCCTTTGAAATTCCAAAAAGTGCAAGAACTTACACCTCATCGGAAAGAAAATAAACTCAAAAGAGCCAAAGAGTTGCTTCGCTTGGCCGAAAGTGGTGAACTGTCGAATTTGGTTTTCTCCGATGAGAAAACATTCGTTGTTCAGCAGTTTGTAAACAAATAAAATGAACGTGTTTACTTGCCAAAGAGGTCAGCTGAAAACATGAACCTTCGGTTGGCCACCAGAACTCAAGCGCCGGCCATGGTGGCCGATGATCGCTCTCCACTCGTATTAATCGACCATGGCATCAGAAAGAATGTCAAATATTATCGGGAAAATATTCTGGAGGATGCATTAAAGTCTTAGACACGCAGACATTTTGGTCGCAAATCTTGGACATTGCAAAAGGACTCAAGAGCATCCCTCCCAGTATTTTGGAAATCAAGGTTGGCACTAAAAAAGACCAAAGTGTCGATTACCTCAAGTAAGCGCCTCGCCGGGAATGGGCCAAAATACCGCAGAGCAACATTCGAGCAGCGTGTGACGGTTTCATTGGCCGTTTGAAGGCCATAATTCGTGCCAAGGTGACCAAATCGAACAAATCTAAACTTAATCCAAAATTTGATGCTAATTCCGACATTTTTTGCTTTAATTCAATAAAATTAAAAAAAAAATGTAAAAATCATGGCGTTTGACTTTGTTGCAGTTATTTTTGTCTCACCCTGCATAAGCAATGTTATTCGAAAAATATGCTTAAAAAATTACATTTATATTGTTACAAAATTCCATTTAACAGCTTTGGTGGTTCATGGAAAAATATTTTAAAAAAATCCACATTTAAAGCTTTTTCGGTTCATGAAAAAAAGTTTCAAAAAATCCACGTTTAAAGCTTAGATGGCTTAGGAAAATAGTTTCAAAAAATCCACGTTTAAAGCTTAAATGGCTCATGGAAAAATTGTTTCAAAAGGTCCACGATTAAAGCTTAGATGGCTCATGGAAAAATAGTTTCAAAAAATCCACGCTTTGGTGACCCTTGGAAAATATTATGAAAAATCCACGTTTATTATTCTGATGATCATAAGGAAAATATTCTTTAAAAAATCCCCGTTTTTTGGAAAGATATTACTACAATGTAAAGGCCTTGGTGGTCTTTAAGAAATTTTTCTTAAGGAATCCATCCTTATAACTTTGAAGGTACCTGGAAAAATATTCTTAAAATATCCACGTTAATAGCTCTGGTGTTTCTAGGAAAATTTTTCTTATAATATCCACTTTTATAGCTCTGGTGTTCCTAGGAAAATTTTTCTAAAAAACTCCACGTTTAAAGCCTTGGTGGGAATTGAAAAAACGCACGTCTATAGCTATAGTCTTTGCAAAAATGTTATTTCAAAATCCACGTTTATAGATTTGGTATTCCTGTAGCAAATTTCGTAAAAGCCTTTGGAAAAATAATCTTTATTAATTAAGGACCACGTTTACAGCTTTGGAGGTCTTTAGATAAATGTTTCTATAATATAGCTTTAGAGAGCCTTGAGAAAATATTCGAAAAATCCATGTTTACACCACTGTCGATTTTTGAAATGTAGAAAAGATTCTCGAGGAGGCCTCGATTGTTGACCTGTTAGTCACCTAAAAATCAACCCCAAGGGTCCACATTTGTTGGTCTAAAATTCATCGATAAAAATATTTTAAAAAAATCTATATTGACATATAATTTAAATTAAATATGTAATATAATAACAAAAACCACCACCGACGCAACAAGTGACCGATGAGAACAACTCATCTTCAGCGAACCAGTATTATAAAATGTACCATTTCCCTTGTCAGGATTCAATGAACGATAGATTATGCCTTTTGGTCCATAATATTCCTTTAAGGGATACATTTGTTTCATTCCGCTGTATGTAAGTAATTTTTCATATCCATGGACCTAGAAATTTACTTTTTTATTTTTAAATCTAAAACGCCCAACTCAATGGTATACCTGATTTGGATGTATTTTTAGCGGTATTTCCATATCAATCCATATAATTTTTGTTAGACATGTTTTATCCCACTGTGCCAAAACGGTGATATTGCTTCCCGTATAGGTGTAATAATAATTAAGGGATTGTGGCAGAAAATCTTCCAAGGATAGACGTTTTTCTGTCGGTATTGTGACGTTTGTCTTCCAAGTGGTCACCTGGGCAACAAAATCATTGATGACTGACAAAAATCCCTCGCTGGAGACATGGGGTCTTACCTGGAAAAAAATGTTTTTATATTTTTTTATATTTTTTAATGGGTTATATTGCATGCGCCTACACGAAATCTCATTGACATTATGGCCACAGCCTCATGTTGTGGCAATGCCCTCTCATAGTTCCCGTATTTGGTATTGTAAAAATAGACATGTAACTCGGCTGGAAATGTAAAATTATTGAAATCCCATTCCTCAGGTGATTTTTCCAACCAATTGAAAGCGATCTTTTGGAAACGATATATACCCTTTCCCCTCAATGGTCCATTACATAGGGTAGGCGTATTCTCAACATTGTCATAAATCAAATCAATTACTAAGACATCTCCATCATTTGTTAGAATCACCTGTTGTGATGACTCATTGCACCTCTGACACAGTAATGGATAATATAATCGTTCCTTAATTGTCACGTTTCGAAAGGGCAAAGTATGTTTTCCATCGCAGTGTATTCTCTCCAATTGAAGTCCGACTACTTTTTTTGGGGAAAGTAACAAGATTTAAAGGTTAAGAGGTTTTAAAAGCATATTTACTTCATAGACTTACCATTTAGACCAAATCTTCCAAGAAATGCTAGAATGAAATAATTTCCAAGAAAATGAGAAATTTAAAACACGTTTAAATTTTTTGAAGACATTCAATTTTTTTATTTCCAATTTTTTATTACCAAAGCATATAATAATGTCTCGGACATAAATAACCTCCATATTGTATTAGGGCAAAGTGCCAACTGATTTCAATGTGGGTAACGAAATCAATGTTATAACAAATTCAAAACTATTATCCAACTACAATGTTGCAAATCCTATAGGAAAATTAAAAATTTATTGTAATACATTTCATAAGCGAAGTGCTTAACCATACTCACGAATATTTATAGAAAACTCTTCTTAAAATCAGAGGGAAATTCTCTTGCTTAGACATTAAAAAATGGAAAGAAATCTGAACAAGTTAAAAAGTATCAGTCGGTTTTGTTAACAGAGATGAGATGAAATGCAATGAGATGAAAAAACTGCAACCAATTTCAGACTGCTGCCAATTCTAAGTCACTCGTCCGACAGCTGTTAAAATTATTCCAGTGACAGCTCACTATATTGTTTACAAGCGTACAATAGCATTTTTGTAAGAATTTTCCAGAAAAAAAGTTATTCGTGGTGGAATTCAAGCATGATAGTGTGATTTCTTTATATTTGGCTGGAAAACCACAAGTGGCTATCGTTAGAGCACTCCAGAATCTAAATGTGAATAAATATTTTGTGTCTCTTACCTTGATACTGGTAGCGTAGCCCGACGTGACGCCAAGGAAGTGGACGGGAGAAAACAGCAACATCAGCAACATCGCGGTGGCCGAAAAATGGCTTGTGAGCTGAACATATCGCAATATTCCATTCTGCAAATATTGAAAAATGAACTCGGGGTAAAGACGTTGAAATTCCAAAACAGTGCAAGCACTAACACCGCAACAGAAAAAAATAGTCTCAAAAGAGCTAAAGAGTTGCTTCGCTTGGCCGAAAGTGGTGAACTGCAGAATTTGGTTTTCTCCTATGAGAAAATATTCGTTGTTCAGCAGTTTGTAAACAAACAAAATGATCGTGTTTACTTGCCAAAGAGGTCAACTGGCGATGGTGTGGGCCGCCATAACAGCCGATGGTCGTTATCCGCTCAAATATATGCCGAATATTATCGCGAAAATATTCTGGAGAGTGTATTAATGCTAAAAAATTCCAAAGTGTCGATCACCTCAAGTAAGCGCTTCGCCGGGAATGGGCCAAAATACCGCAGAGCAACATTCGGGCTGCGTGTGACGGTTTCATTGGCCATTTGAAGGCCATAATTCGTGCCAAAGGTGACCAATTCGAACAAATCTAAACTTATTCTACATTTATATGGTATTTCCTACATTTTTTATTACTTCAAAAAAAAATTTAAAATAAAAATGTAAAAATTATGTCGTTTGCCTTTGTTGCAGTTTTTTTATCTCTTTATATATAAAGTAGGTAATAAAGGGTAAAAAATCTCATACTCACATCAGATCTCTAGTTATGTGCATATTGAGATATACTTAGTAATAAGAGATTCATAGATATGTTTCGCAATTAATAACATGTTGACAACTCAATTCAAAATGTTGACCTTTGTGGAGGAGGTACCTGAATAAGTTTGAAAAGAGTCAGATGCTTCTTCCGAATTTATATGAGCGCCATGGTTACCCAAATGTTTTACCTTTGTGGGGGAGGTACCAGAGGTTCGCCATATCGCATTTTCACAACCGATCTTGTGCTGATAGAAATATTGGGAAGTGCAAAAATTGAAGACATTCTGACTCTTATTTCACGCTTTACAAAGTTATTGATTATTTTGAGCCTTCGTGGGAAAGGTACTTGTTGGAGTATGCCAATAGTGTCCATTTTCGAACTTGATGAACTTGAAATGATATATACACTCTGTTGATGGTCCTGGAGGAACTATTTTTAACAAATCCACGATGAAAGCCTTGAAAACTTTGTTAGTACTTTAGAAAAATATTGATATCCTGAATGGTCTTTAAATATCCTTAAAATATCCAGAATTATAGCTCTGATTATCATGGAAAAATCCAGAGTTATTGCTCCGATGCACTCGAAAATTATTTTTTTTTAATCCAACTATGGTCTTTAAATATCATTAAAATATCCAGAATTATAGCTCTGATAATCCTTGAAAATCCAAAGTTATTGCTCCGATCCACTCGAATTTTTTTTTTTAAATCCAACTAGATAATCTTGATGGTCTTTAAATATATTCTGAAAAAAATCCACATTCATTGTCCTGATGATCCTTGAGTAATATTTTTCAAAAATTGCTTTGATAGTCCTTGAAAAAGAATCCATGTTCACAGGTGTGATTATCGTTAAAATATGTTTAAAAAGTCCACGTTTTCAGCTAGAAAGATCCTTGAAATAAATAAATATAATAAATATTCCTCTGATTGATTCATGGTCTCGATGATCCTCTGGTGGTCCTTGACGTTTTTTTAAACCCAAAAATCTTAATGAGTATCCTTGATGGCGAAAAAATTAATAAATAGTCTTGCAAAAATATTCGTAAAAATTATGCCATGTCCTTTCTCCCGTTGATAGATAAATAAAAAAAAAATATTTGTTTTATTTATTCTTGTATTTTATAATATTTTATTGATTCATTTACTTTTTATAATATTTTCCCATAATAATGTCTTGGTTGTATAATTTTTTATTAATAGGTATTTATAATATTGTTTATATAATGATGTATTTTGTTTTTGTTTTCCTTCTTTTAATTTAAAATTAATATAATTTTATAATTTAAAATGGTTTTGCTTCTTTTCCCTTTCAAAAAAAAAACTTACAAAATAAAATAACAAACAAAAGCAAATAAAGAATGAAAAAGAAGAAGAAGAAGAAACTAAATCCAACAAAAAAGTGTATAACTCCAGCTAAAAGCAAAAAAAATTAAAAAGAAATAAATTTTTGGCTAATTAAATACTAAAATATTACAATTTTTTGTAGATTTTTTTAAATGATTTTTTTTCTCAATTTTTTTTCTGTTGTGATGGGGATGATAATTTTTGTCTACTTTAATACTTCGAGTATTATTTGTTGTAAATAGATTTGTTTTATCGCCTTGATAGGTATAAGTAAAAAAATTGGCGGCTACGAAATACACAACACATCACTTTTTGCTGCCTTGTTTCTCCTGTTCGCAATCGAATCGTTTTTGTTTTTCTTTTCTTTTTGTTCACACCTTTTAGAGAGTTTTTAATATACAGATTAAATAAAAAAGTAAAAGGTAGAGTCGGAAGGGTGAGCCCACTATGTTAAAAATATTTGTATGTCTATATAGCATACACCATATCTACTGGTGTCGTTTTGCAGATCTTTTCCTTGAGGACAAATTCCAAAGGCGCAAATTCGTTTCAATGTTTTTTTTTAGAGTACTGGGGTCGAAAGTCATGCTTTGCATTCAATTTTAATCAACTGCCTTTAGAATTCAATTTTATGGAGAGAATGTCAAGCCATTGCCTGAAAGAGTCTAAAGTCCTTTCCAAAACTTTGTTGAGGAAGCTGTCAAAATTTGCCAAAGGTCTCTCTTTTATAGAAAAGCCCATGTGCCTGGGCAGAAGTGGCCGATTTTCGTGTTTGTCTGGCATCAGATTTTGAAATGTTCAAAATGCGAAATCTAATGACGCAGATGGATAATATAAATCATACATATTTTGTCCTATTCTTCCCTATCTTCATAAGTAAACTCCAATGGATACTGGTGTAGGCTATAAGGACTCGCAACTAATCACATATCATTTCTTGGCAACTAACACAAGAGTAGTTTTTAACGATACAAACGATAATAGTTATAGAAATATTGTATATATGTATGTATATAAAGAAGTATAGAGAGAGATAAGTCAGGATTATGATTATATATATATTGCCATAAGAGTTGTTGTTGTTGTTCATGTTCGGATATTTTTTTAATAATAGTTATTTTTCAATGTTCGCTATCTCTATATATTTATTTGTATATATTTCCTCTACCACATATATAGGAATATGGATATCTCTGGATTATATAAATGGGTAGGGTTGGGTTTGCGAGATTTCAAGCTACACTTATGTGTTTATATGTATGTATGTAAGTCGTTGGCATCCAATATAATTTGTTTTTTCTCTGAAGGCTTCTTCTCTACCTTAATTGGAATTTTTATTATTTTTCACATTTTGTTCCTGTTTATTTTCCCTAATCATATTTAACAATTGCATCATCATTAAAGCCTGTACCTTATCCAGGGGGTCCATAAAACCCCGCTGCAGCCACTTGGGTATTGTGGTGCGGGCATGACTGAAACCTAACTTATTGAGTATATAATCAATGCCATAGGGTTCAATGGATTTGCCAGCCCAATAGAGTATCCGCACCGTGGGTTCCAAATGCCATGTCTGACATTCGAAATGACGCCAATCACGAAAGAATGATTCTAAATCGGTATCATTGTTACCAGCAGCATCACCGCCAGCTGCTCCACCTGCTCCAGATGAGGTTGCATTTTGCGACGTACCGGATGATATTGCCGAGCCTGCAGCACCGCCACTTGTTACAGTGCTTGAATTCGTGTTAGTTGCTTGTTTTGTTGCTGATGTGCTGGTGCCAGTGGTTGTGTTTGAGTCTTTGGTATCGTTGTTCAAATTATGATTGCTATTGGCCAAATGCTGTGAACCGGCATTTGCCATAGATGATTGTTGCTGCTGTGTTTGGTTTACATCTAAATTGCTTGAGCTAGCATTCCGTGATGATAGAGTATTTGAAGCTGATGAATTGTTGGATGATGTCGATGCTAAATGCTGTTGTTCCTTAAGGATTTCATCGGTGACATAGGGTTTAAGCTGGTGTTTGAGGTTTTGCGAGAGATTGGGTGAGGCTGCTCGGGCGGATTGGGCACCAACCTAAAGAGAAAAATACAAACATTTATTAGTCCGAATATGAATTTAAAAAGATTACACAATTATTTGAGGTTAAAAAATTCAAAAGTCAGATGAGGAAAACATTTTGGACTTTTTAAAAGATATTTTTTAAGGATCATCAGGCCAAAAAGCGTGGAATTTTTAAGAATATTTTTGAAAGGACAATAAACGTGTTTTTTTAATAATATTTTTAAAGGACCATAAGCGCGGATTTTTTCGGAATACTTTTTGGAGAATAATCAGGCCAATAAGCATGAATTTTTGAAGAACATATTTTCAAGGAATGTCAGGACAATAAGCGTGGATTTAAAAAAATCAAGGGTCATCAAAAAATTAACCGTGAATTTTTAGGAATATTTTTTTCAAGGGCCATGAGGCAAATAATAGTGTCTTTTTTAAGAATATTTTTAAGGACCCTCAGAAAATTAACCGTGGTCTTTTAGGAATATTTTTTTCAAAAACCATAAGGCAAATAAGCGTGGCGTTTCTAAGAATATTTTTTCAAGGAGCCTCAGACAATTAACCACGGATTTTTAGAATATTTTCTTTTCAAGGACCATTAGGCAAATAAGCGTGGTTTTTTAAGAAAAATTTTTCAAGGACCCTCAAATGATTTACCGTGAATTTCTACGACATTTTTTTCAAGGGCCATGATGCAAATAAGAGTGGCTTTTTTAAGAATATTTTTTAAGGACCCTCAGAACCTTGAACTTTAAAGAATATTTTTTTTCAAGGACGATAATTTAAATAAGCGTGGTTTTTAAAGAAGATTTTTTCAAGGACCCCAAGAAAATTAACCGTGTATATTTGGGATAATTTTTGACAAGGACTAAAAGGCAAATAAGAGTGGCTTTTGTAAGAATATGTTTTGTAGGGCCCTTAGAAAATTAACCGTGGATTTTTAGGAATATTATTGTTTTAAGGCCCATACGGCAAATAAACTTAAGAATATTTTTTCAAGGATCCTCAGGAAATTAACCGTGGAAATAAACGTGGATTTTTAAATAATATTTGTCCAAGGATCATAGGACCAATAATCTTGGATTTTTATAGAATATTTTATCAAGGACCATATGGCCAATAAGAATATTTTTTCAAGGACCATATGGCCAATAATTGCGGATTTATTAAGAATATCTTTTCAAGGACTATAGTGCCAACAATTGCGAATTTTTTTTAAATATTTTTTAAGGATCATTTACCCAATGATCCTAGGCTTTTTAGGATATTTTTCAAGGGGCATATTGCCTATAATCGTGGACTTTTTTAGAAAAAGAATTTCAGGCATTATTAGTATATTTTCAAAAAACAAAAGGCTAAAGCTTTGGATTTTTTTAGACATTTTTTTCAAAGATCATTTGCCCAAAATTCCTTAATTTTTTAAGAATGTTTTTCAAGAAGCATTAATCGAGAATTTTTTAAAAACATTTTTAATAACTCTCTAGCTATTCTCGTGAATTTTTCAAAAGTTTTTCTTTCATTATTTTTTAAAAATGAACTCACCACTTTCTCCTTCTCCTTGACGTAGGACGTGATTAAGTCATGTAAAAAGAAGAAGGCATCAGCATCTACGGTCACGAAAATGTGATCGTCAAATTCTGTGGTAAAACTGCAGATAACCTCTGGTTTCATATCTGAAAAAAATCAAGAATAAAATTAAGTCATATTTCACATAAAGAAAAAATAAACAAAGAACCCACCTGATGGCTGCGGAGTTGTTGGGCCCTGTTTGTGTTCCGTTCTAAAATGCAAATGTAAACTGGGTAAGGCAAATATGACTTCACGATCTTGAGATTTAGTTGAACTGGCTGTGCTGGAGGCAGCCGATCTGGCACGTTCTATTGAATTCGAGGCAATTTCGCGATCATATTCCAGAATGGGGAAACGATCAACAGCTAAAAAACGAAATTTATTAAAACTAAAATTAAAAGTGAAATATTTTTCAACTCACCATCAATTTCACTATTGGCAAATGCATAATGGAACCACTCATTCAATGTCTTGAATTGTGGTGGAAATACAATATTCCTCGAAATGCGGCTAACAATGGCCATTGAATGATTTTGCTGTTGACCCTCTTCGTTGGACTGGCCCAGACATGAGGTTAATGTCTGGGTCACAAATATCTCACGCGTCTCCGCATCCTGATATGCCTCAGTGGTGAAATTGATAAATGGTGATTTTAAACTAAATAAGGCCCAAGATTTCGATTTGAAATTAATGCCATGGAAACAGGCCAATGAAATATTATTGCCGTGTAATTTCACCGAGCCACCCAAGACATTGCCATTGCGTGGCAAACGTGTCACCAAGGTGGGAACAACCAGGCCAGCCACCATTTCCAATGGCTTCTGCCAATGGCGATGATGTCGAGCATCGGTGTTGCTAATGTCAGGACCCAAATTCTCCCCACCACTCATTTTCTTTTTCATATTTGCTCGCCGCTTCATGCTGGCATTTCGCTCATGCAATCGTGGTTCCAGACTGGAGAATACACGTTTTGATGACTTGAATTGTTGTGTAAAGAACTCTTCCAGTTTATAGTACATTTTCAGCAGGTCGGCAGTTGTTGATTTGGAAATCATGATTTGTAGCTGGAAATATTTGAAATGGTTATTTAATATGACTTTATTTAATGATTAATAGAAACCCACCTGATCCCACGATAAATCTCCGTGAACAAAGATAATAGCCTTGGGCGCCGAATTGTCATATTTCGTCTCCTCGGCCTTGCCAGCATTCAGCAGTGTAGTTTTCCATTCATCCTTCATGGCAGCTGAGAATGAACTTATCCTCGTCATCAAGACCGAGGTGCCCATATAATCCAAACGCAATTCCAATGCCATAAAACTCAAACGTATGGTGTGACATGGTTCCACGCCAGACTCTTCTTTAATATGAAAACGATTATTGATTTTATTAACCTCAAAACTACCACCAACAATGCCACCCTTGGCATCCAACGATGAACCACCCAAATAAATGCCAATATACATATTTTTATAGCCGGTGCTGCCGATAGATAGGCGACCATCTGATTGGAAATCTTTTGTTAGCCATACCACATTACCCATAACATTGCCCATATTCATTTGAACATTTAATTTCGTGAAATTTACTGCAAATAAAACCAATGTTTCCCAGGCGGTGATTTGATTCTTCTCCGATGGTGGTGTACTGGAGGACTCATTACTCGACGATTTCCCCAGCGATTTTAGTTTACGTATGGCACCCGTCGATGATGTGGGAGTATCGAAATTCAATTTCATCTTATCACGACCATAGAAAGCAGTTGGATCACCTGGAGATTTGTCCGGGGTGCGGGTACGTTGAAAATCTTTGGGCGTCGTAGGAGTGCCGGCAGCATGATCACCACCGCCACCACTTTCACTATTTGTTTGTTGCACACTCAAATCGCCCAAGAATAAACGACGGACTATACGTCGCCTGTACCATGCCTTGGGGAAGGCCAATATCTCCGTCAATCGCCGCATATCGTACTTGAAAGAGGCACTGCCTATATCAACAATGGTTGAGAATCTTACCACAGCCTTTGACTGATCCAACGACCTTTTCGATGAAGCAGATGGTTCGATGTAGACCTTGCGGCAACGTGTTATGTGGAATTTTACAAATTCCACATTTATGCTCAGTGAATCTTTGCGCTCCGAATCGGTGAGTGGTGAAAATTGAGCTTCCTTTATGTTGGTCTTTTTGCCACCATAAGGATGGAAAATGAACACATTAAAATCGGCCAAACAGCCGGTAACACTGAGGCCACCTTGGGGTGTCTTGTCCTTGTCCTTCTCAGGGCCGGATGTCGCTGCACCACCTCCAGTGCTTGAATTTGTTTCAAAGGGATTTTGTTGATTATCTTCATCGGCCGAACGTTTCGAAGAGAACACAATATCCAAACTGGGCAGTTGTAACATACATTCCACCCGAGATACGGGTAGGCAGGAGAATCTAAACGTCGAGGGTTGCATGTGGAAATAGACAATAACATCTACGGGGAAAGAGGCGTATTGTACATAATTCGCAGGCAATATATCCAAATTGACAGCATTGTTAGAGGGGGTCTGTGAGCCGCTGCTCTGTTCAGCCTTAGTGGGTATGGGTTCCAGGGTTTGTTCCAAAAACTCCAAAATATGTGGCGATATTATTGTCTCCTCGGGAATTGATTGTAAAGTCATCCAGGCAAATAGTGATGCCCGTTTAGTGCTCATTCTCCGTGTTGATCCTGACATCATGGATTGGTGGCTATCGGTGCTTGCCATGCGTGTTGATTCGCCCACACTGTGTTCCACAGTCCTTGATTGGTAGTGTAGTTTGACATCCAATCCCGGTATATGGAATATGGTCAGATCCGTCAGCATGGCAGCATTGGAGGGGTTATATCGTAACTTACTTTTATCCCTTTGCCTACGTGAGGGTGTTGGACTACCCCAATCATAGCCCACACTTCTTTCCCGTTTGTGAGTCTTAACGGTTGTTGGTCCAGAAATGCAAAACCGATCTTCTGTGGTCTCCTTGGTGTGTAGAACACATTTGCCCGAATTCACCAATACCTTGATATCCAACTCAAAATCTATATTGGGTTCCTGCTGCTTTTGTTGATACTGATGTTTGCGTCGCATTTCCACCGAGGTGCCATCAATGTCTATCTCACTGGGTGGTGTATCCGTGTGAGCATCTTGGGAATTTGTGCTCTGTGGCTCATCATCACTATCGGCATTGGGCAAAGATGTTTGCCGCATTGTTTCCGAAAATGTTACACGATTTGTAGCCGAAGTCTTGAGTGAAGCACTCCTCGAATGACATGAGGCTGGTGTGGATTGCAAACTTGATATTTCATCATTGGAGGCAATGGGATCTAATCTCCTTCCCGAATATGTGGCCAAACCATCATCAATGTGATGACTATGGGAGCCACCCATAAACGATATGGATCTCTGAGATGTCTTCATACTTCTACGCATCGAAGGACGTTTCCATTTTTGGATCATATCTCTTCTAAAGAATTTATAGCATATTGCTTGCAATTCTTGTAGTCTCCGTTCCTCGTGGGCAATCGTATTTTGTGTTGCCCCCAAGGTACGCAAATCATTAATGATCTTCAACTGTTCGGCCATTTCTTTTTCCATCATAAATGAACGCTTCTTCGAATCAATGGTAGGATCAAAAACAAACGGTGGTAGATTCTCAAATTCTCTACGACGTCCAAAGGTATCACGCTGTGACTTGTCTTCATCCTCGCTGTCGGGTGAATCTAAATTGGTCTCTTCCTCCTCGAAACCACTTAGCATGGTAAGGGTATGACCCAAAGAGGACAATTGTTTGCCGATGTTAATATCCAAATGGATATCAACACCTTCCATTTGCCATTTAACATTCAGCAGCCATTTGGCATTTTCCATTTTCTTCGCAGCTGTGGTACAGGAGCAAACCTCATAGGTGCCCTCAGACACCACACAAACATTCATTATAGGTTCACTGGAATTTGGTTTCCAATCGTCCAACGTTGTTTCAAAATCATCAGCAAACCGTAAACACAAACCTTGGAATTTTCCCTTGGACACCAGGGAGCCGGAATTGCAGGCAGATATTATGGTATTTTCCAGGGTGATGACCACAGCTCCTTTGGGTTCAAAATCTTGATAGGACCTTGAGCCCCAGGACTGAAGGTAAATATATGAAAAATACAAGTAAATAAAATGTTTGTATGATTGAGAAAACATTGATATTTCTTCAAAACAAATTCGATGGAATTTATTCCAAAGCCATGTATTCTTCGAATTTGATTTGATCGAATTTATTATCCTATGGGTATAAAAACAGACTCAATCTCCCTGGAGCATAGCGCCGATTGGACTGGTGTTTATTCCACATTTTCGTACTTACATTAGCCACTGGATTCAACGGCAGACATATGCCCATATCCTCTACAGTCAGCTGTAGGAACAATGTTGACAGATTCGAACCAGCTATGTTGCTAAACTGATTAAATGGCACTCTATCAAAAACCTAAAACAAACCAAACACTCAAGAATTGAAATATTTGAAACAAAAATTTATGATTTTCTCCTCCACTCACCTGTTGCGATTGCTGTTGGGCATTTTCATAATTCAAATTCGCACGCTTCTCAGCCCAATACTCATAGGCATTCTTATAGTTCAACCACACTAATATGGCCTTATCAACAGCTATCGGCTGAATGTATACCAAAGGACGTTTTAACGTTAGCAGGATCAATTCTTTGTCCTCGTTAAGTAATTCATCTTGGAATGCATTACGTAAACCGATAGTTGTGTGAAAAAACGCATATTGTTGAAATTCCGGTTCGGCCTCATCAAATATCACATTACGTATCAGTTGACCGAGCGACAGATTAAAATCGATATGAGCTTTACCGAACATTTTACGATCATTGCCTTCACCCAAATTTTTGACGCGATTGGATAAATGCAATTCCAGGGTTCCCGTTTCGAAACGCACCGCTGAATTGCAGGGTGTGGTGGCCGTCAGCTGGATACGTTTCATTGATATATTTAAAGAGAAAAGTATACGTTTTAGACTTGACTCTTGGACACTACCACTATCACTATCCTCCGACCAAAGAGGTACTGGTTTTTCACCACCATACACCTTTTGCAACACCTCGTTAATTTCACGCATAAACACTTTTTGCACAAATACCAAATGATTGAGTAAATCAGTTGTGAGACACCGTTCAAATTCTCCAATTTCGGCAGAGGCATTAACATAACCTCCTTGTCGCAAAATCACACCCTCAACACGTTCATGTTCTTCCTGGCGATGTTCGGGTATATACTCAGCACTTACATGGACTGGTGGCAGGGCAATACATGCCTCGGATGGTAGATTCATTTCATTCTAAAAATACAACAGTCTAAAGATTAGCATTCCATTCTTCGAGGTGAAGCAAAAACTCAGCCTTACCTGAATTTTAGTATTAAAACTCAGTGTATGCGTAGGCAAGTCAATGACAAATTTCGCTCGATTTCCCGACACACCAGTTGAACTGACATGATTCATACGATATTGAGCCTGTAGCGATGGCAGTAGGGCAGCATTAATTGACAACGATTGTAGAAGGACATTGAACTGCATAACCAAAGGTTGCAGCAAACCATTCTGTTGAGGTTGTGACCTTGTCTGAGTATTAAATTTACGACTATGATGTGGTGGTTTTTCTTTGGTATCCATATTTGAACCAGAGTTCCGCGAATGAAATGGAGATTCTGGTTCATCGACATTGTGTGTTCTTGATGCGGTGCGACCAGAATTGCGACCCACTCGTAGCTCTTGTAGCGTTGACGAGAGCTGCTTTGAAGAACGTGTCATCATACCATGTAGCGCCACAGGATGTTGGGGAATCTCTATATTAACAGGGCCAATTGACAGAAGACCACTATTTTTATCACGTCCTCGTTTCGTGAGACTGGAGTAGAGAGTTTGACTCTTACCCACCGTTACTTTGACAACAGTTCTGAAAGGGAAAAGATGGAGGTTTAATCGGAAAACGTTAAGTTTACTATAATGGCTATATACGTTTTTATGGAAAGAGGTCTTTAATGGACAGAAGTTTATCAAAGGGTAATAAAATTATAGAAGAATTTCAAAATGTATTTTCAAAAGGTTTTCTTGTGGCAGAAGGGTTATTCTAGCTAGAATTACTGCAAAAAATCCACATCAGATCGCAAAGAATACCTTCAAAAAGACTATTACAGATCGAAGGCTAGAAAAAACCTTTAAACGATCTTCTACAGACAAAAGGCGTTCAAGAGTATTTTATAAACATGAAATCATAAAAAGGCCTTTAAGAGGTCTTCTATGTTCGTCTAGAAATGGAGGTTCTTCATCGGAAAGAAGACCTTAAGGGATATTCAGAACAAAATGACTTCAAAAGTCCCCAACAGATCGAAACGAATACCTTCAAAAAGACTTGAAGAGACTTCTAAGGACTTCTACCAATTAAAGGTCTTCTAATTAACATTCATCGCCTTTCAAATATCTTCCGTGAAAATTTGACCTTTAAAAGCTCTTCTATGTATAGAAAGCACCAAACCCTTAATTTAAATAACAATTTCGAAACATGATTTCATTTCCGAATCTTATTATACTTACTGTTGATTAGGAGCCACACCTTCCAGGAGCACAATCATGGCTCTTCCCACCTGCCCGGTGAGAGAACACTCCAACGAAACAGGCCTTGCCTTTTTACGCCACGTTGCCGAACCATTCAGAGTGGTTATTTCAGCTTCCAATTAAGACCACTCAATGTGGCCAAAAGACGGGTCTTGTGTATTTTGGCGACACCAAATACTATCAAACGCGTCTTCTCCTGTGAGCTACTATCAAATATTTCCTTATGTTGTGGCAGTGGTGTGGGTGCACTTGTCAAATCATCATCATCGTTGCGGGTATCTTGTCGGCCATAACCACCACCAAATGGTTTCTTTCATTGGTCAATGAAATCCTTTGTTGTACCGTTTTAGTTTCTGGCATTGTGCCGTATAATTCCAATAAATGGAAATAGTTTTCCAACAATTTGGTGTATCCAATAGAGGTGGTATAATGGCAGTGAAACCATTTTTAGTTATTGTATTATAATCGCCACTAACACTAGTGGCACAGGCTCCGGCACCATTAAGCGAAGCTTTTGATTCCAGCGATAGTTTAAACATATGATGTTCTGAGACGGATGTTGTTGGGCTATCTCTTAGCGGAGATGAAGATGATTCATTGAGATTGGTATAACCCAATTTGCCCTTTACCGATTTCCCTGTGGATCGTAGTTTTTGGGCAAATGATTGAGGACGGTTTTTGGCGCTTGGCGAAGGTGTCAGCTGAATGAGAGGTCTCATTTTGCTGATAAAAGTTATATGAACATCATTCGTTTTGGATTTATTATTTTATTTTATCAATGGCTTACCTTCCCGTGTGCGTCATTGTAACCATTTCATTGAATTTATCATATCGCTCATCGGAAGAATTTTCATTGTGATTGAAACGATCCGAGACGGAGCCAAAAGGCATAATATCATTGGGTTCAGAGGCTAGTAATAGAAATATATTACTTACAAAATGTTTTAAGCATGGTCGAAAGTTCCCCCGTAACTTACCCAAACTATATTCATCCTTGGCATTTGATTTTTTACTTATATCCGGTTGGTCATGGAATTCATTTTGGGCATCCTTAACATTTTGATACATATTGGTTATCTGATGTAATAAACGCAATAGAGGCATGTTGACCTAAAATACAAATAGGAATTATATAACAATCCCATTTTAAATACTTAGTATTGAAATTTCAAACTTACCTGTTGCGAAATAAATCTAATATTTATACTAAAATTAATCACAGTACTGGTATGTTTTTTCATTTGTCTACGTGACATATATATGACATTCTGCCTAGCCGTATCAACCATTCCGTCGGACATCTTCAAGACTTCCAATTCAATGCCAACACGTTCACACAAAAACAATGGTGTATCCATCATTATGGTTGGCCTACCATTCGCCTTCTTGCTTGGCAATTTTGTTGTCTTCGTTTTGTTTTTATCCCCCGCCTCTGAGACCACAATATCCACACGTATCGAATCGAAGGTGCCAATCAGTGATAGATTTGTGCCAAAGTTTTCCAATGATGAAATATCTGGGAGGGCGGAAAAAGAAAAAAAAAATCTTAATGTATTACAAAATAAAGAGTTTTTAATTGAAAAATACGCCTGAAGTTTTTCCTCCCTATAAAAGATAATTACAGATTTCAAAATAAAGAAAACATATTAAAAATGGCCCCTCAAAAGTCTATGGATACCAGGCGTTAAAATCGTATAGAGAAAGAAGGCCTTTAAATATCTTTAAAAGATCTTCTATGGAATTAAAGAGTTAACAAAAATATTTTTAATATACAGAGTGAGATGAAAAACAGCAATCAACTTCAGACTGGCTGTCACTTCTAAACCACTCGTCCGACAGCTGTCATTATATTATTTTCAAGCGTACGAAAGCATTTTGGTGAGAATTTTCCAGAAAAAAGGTATTTGTGATGGAATTCAAGTGTGATCGTGTCATTTCTTTATATTTGGCTGGAAAACCACAAGTACCTATTGTTAGAGCACTCCAGCATTTAAATGTGGATAAATCTTTGTGTGTCTCTCGTTGCCGTCATACTGGTATCGTAGTCCGACGTCAAGGAAGTGGACGGAAAAAAACAGCAACATCAGCACAAATAGTTCGAAAAGTAACAAAGCGGCTTTAACGAAACCCGCGTCGCAGTGGCCGAAAAATGGCTAATGAGCTGAAGATAACGCAATATTCCATTCGGCAACTATTGAAAAATAAGCTCGAAATTCAAAAAAGTGCAAAAACTTACACCGCAGCGGAAAGAAAATAGACTCAAAAGAGCTGAAGACTTGGCCGAAAATGGCGAACTGCCGAATTTGGTTTTCTCCAATGAAAAAACGTTCGTTGTCCAGCAGTTTGTAAACACAAAATATACTCGTGCCGAAGAGGTCAGCTGAAAATGTGCACCTTCGGTTGGCCAACAGAACTCAAGCGCCAACCATGGTGATGGTGTGGGCCGCCATAACAGCGATGGTCGCTCTCCGCTCGCATTAATCGACCATAATCGAAAATATTCTGGGGGGAGTATTAAAGCCTTGGGCACGCACACATTTTGGCCGCAGACCTTGGACATTTCAACAGGACTCAGCACCATCGCACTGAGCACGTGCCACCTAAGAATGGATACAAAATGAGGTTCCTCGCTTCCGTTAGACTATTCAAAATACCAAAGTGTCGATCAACTAAAGCAAGCACATCGTCGGGAATGGGCCAAAATGCCGGAGAGCAACATTCGAGCAGCGTGTGACGGTTTCATTGGCCGTTTGAAGGCCATAATTCATGCCAAAGGTGACCAATTCCAACAAATCTAAACTTATTCTAAAATTTGATGCTATTTCCGACATTTTTTGCTTTCATTCAATAAAATTTAAAATATGTTAAAATTATGGCGTTTGACTTTGTTGCAGTTTTTTTATCTCACCCTGTATTTGAGATAATTACAGATTTCAAAATAAAGAGAACATATTACAAATGGATAAAAGCCCTTTAAAAGTCCATGGATACCAGGCGTATAGAGAACGAAGGCCTCGAAAAAATCTTCTGTTGATAGAAAAAATAGGGTCAAAAAAATCATCTATGGAATTGAAGAGTTAGAAGGGTATTTTTAATACTAGGTCTTCTGGACAGAAAGTTTTCCAAAAGTCTTCTATGGAAAGAAGACATCAAATTATTTTTTGATGTAGAATGTATTAAAAAGATTTTCTACAGATAGAAAGCTTACAAATCCCTTTTATAAAGAAACCTACAAAAGGTCGTCATCTCGATAACGAATAGATGAAAACCTACCTGCATTGGAAAATTTATTAATCATTTGCTGTGGCATAACTCCCAGACATGTCAGTAGAGGCTCAAAATCAAATGGGCATCCAAGAGGGTAATCGAGTCCTGCATTATACCCGGACGCAGCGGTACATTTCCAGGCATTTTACTAACTGGCGTTGGACGTAGAATTTCCTTTTCGGCAATGCTTCTGTTTTCTTATTTTCCTGCTGCTTAGCCATCCAAAAGTATAAGTCCTCCTTTTGATTGTCCGAAGAGCTTAGCCAAAACTTATTCACGGAATTTGTGGAACTGATGGAACCCTCTTGTAAGGCACCATATTCTGGGGGAAAATAAACATATTAGTAAAATATATAAAACTAAATTTTACACCATTGGTATAGAACTTACAATTCTGCTGCTTGCTTATCAACCAAGCCCGATATAATGGGCAACATTTGTATGCTGGAACGGGAAGAATTGCCATGTGAATAGGTAGAAGCTTTCGTTAAACTTTTCCTGTATTTTTTGGTTATTTTAATTATTTATTTATTTTATTTTATTTTTTTTTTTTTTTTTGCAAACCGAAAAACCCCCGCAATTTGGTTGGATTTCAAAAAGGATTTTGATATTTACAAATTGTTTGCAATCAATTATAAAAAAAACAAACAAGAAATGGAAGGACATAGTAAACAAAATATATGTTGATCATATGAAAATATATATACAAATATATTTAAAATATATACAAATATATTTACATGTATCAATAATAAATATTTTCAAACTTACCCTCTTCTTGTCAAATGAATATTTGGTGAAGTCGATGTCGAACGTTGTGATCCATGTAGCACACCATCACTTGGATAAGCCATGCCAAATTGATTGGAATCTATATTGGTAATTTAATATTTATGGTTAGTTGGATACAATATGGAAGATATTTCTGTTCTGTATGGTTTGGTGCTATAAATATGGCTATGATTTTCGGTGTAAACTGTAACTACAATACAGTAATAATATTCAGTGAGCTGTAAAGGGTTTTCTTATAAGAATTACTTTGAAAGATTTTCGATTTTGCTTTAATAAGCAAAAACAAAAAATTATCCAAATATTATTACATAGTCCCTTATTTCCTTTCATTTATTTACCTTATAGAGAAATATAAGAAGCCCACAGGACCCATAACTTATATTATCAATCTGTCTTAGTCTTTAAATATCCATGATTGCGGCGTGGTTCTGAACATATTCTCTGGGTAATGAACACTGGGTCTTTGTGATCCTTCAAATTGTTCTTAAAATATCCCTCTGAGATCCCTAAAATATTTTTTATGAAAACGATGATTGTGGCTTTTTCTTTAAAAAATTAAATTTCAACTCTAAGGGTCCTTAAAATATTCTTTAAAAATCCATGATTTTGGCTCTGAACTTACACCGCAACAGAAAGTAATAGACTCAAAAGAGCTAAAGAGTTACATCGCTTGGCCGACACTAAAAATACCAAGATGTCGATCACCTCAAGCGAGCGCTTCGCCGGGAATAGCCAAAATACCGCAAAACAACATTCGAGCAGCGAGTGACAGTGGCATTGGCCGTTTTGAAGGCCATAATTCGTGCCAAAAGTGACTAATTCGAACAAATCGAAACTGATTCTAAAATTGATGCTATTTCCGACATTTTTTGCTTTCATTCAATAAAATTTGCAAAAAAGTAAAAATTATGGCGTTTGACTTTGTTGCAGTTTTTTTATATCACCCTGTATACACATTTTAGTATATGATTTTATTTGAGTAACACACGACCCCGCTTTCATTATATAATTATGCCATACATTTTATGATGTTTATGAAATGAAAAGGCTCCATTACAATTCACTCAATACTGTTAGGTTGTCCATAATGTGACACATATTTATAACACCAACCTTGTTTTTGTTCAACTAATAAAAGATTATAGAAGTTCAAATTATTTAAAAAATAGATAAAGAAACAATATTGATAGCAAATAAATTACAGACACAATTGTTGCAATGATGTTTGGGTCAACAAGAGTGCTAGCATTTCAGCTTAAGATTTCCAAAGCCACCAAAATCACCATATCCATAAAAAAAACCGCACAAACTTACCACACACAATGTACATATACACCGATACTTACATATACATATCTATATATAAATTATTCTAATTCAGGAAAATTAATGAACTATATCAAGTGAGGATAATAGCACATACACATATAGATATTGACAATATGGACATAAGGTGCATGAGGCCAAATTCAGATTTAACAGCGACATGGTGCATTGTAACATACATACACACAATACATATAGCATATGAAAATGGCTCTGATGACAACCAAGCAAACCTTGAACTGAAATGCTTTTTTCGAAAAATAAATTAAAAATAAAACAGACAGAATCCAAAGAAATGATCTGAGAGTAAGAGCTTGAAGCAAATTAATATTGAAATTTAGACAATCGTTGCTCGTTTGTGAGAGGTGTAGAGCAACAAACTCAAAATTAAAAAGGCATCAAGAAGAAAAGAAAAATAATTAACAAAAAAAAAAAAAAATTTTGGGTTAAAAACAAGGGAAATATTTTGAACATTAGAAAAAAACTAAAAATCTCTTTAGACATTTTTGGAGAAGTTTAAACATCCATCAAAGAGTATACAATTCAATCGAGAGGAGATAAAGAAAATTTCTAGTTTTTTTTAGCTGTTCAAATGAAACAAAGCGTTAATCAAAAAATACCAATATGAGTTCGATGATGCTGTGTTTGCCCAAGTAATAAGCATTCTCACTCTCTCTAGGATTGTCTCCAACACCAGCATATGCCCCTAAATCATTATCACCTTCACATTCTGGATCTTCGCATTCCTCTTCGTTTTGGGGAATGAAAAGGTAACATTTATGGGACGTGTCAATTTATTTTTGTATTGATGTTCAAACAATATGGGATTGTAGAGGGAATTCTTCCACTGGCGACTGAGAACAATAATGCCCTGGGAATAGAACCAAGAAATTAATGGAATCATTTCATATTTCAAACCAATCTTTTCTGTGACAACTCTTTATTGTCACCCTGTGTTATTATCTATTCCCTACATACCTGTCTCAGAGTATTAAGATGTGGTACATCACCCTGTTTGAAAATTCTCTCCACCTTTTGGACGCCCTCATCAAGCACCAATTTTGCATAATGAAACACAACTGACAGCTGGGATCTTCTTGCAATGTCTTCGACAGTAGGGTATAGTTATTGGCATAACGACTCTGGAAAATTTAATCATTGTAAAATATTCAATTTGGCTTCCATACCACTAACATACCTTTTAATTTTTGGATTCCTCTGAATCTTCTCATTCTCCAATGCATCGGCCATAAGGCAAGCTGCCACCGAAGTTTGCCGTGTATGCAATGCTTTAAGTAGTGCCACAATTTTAATGGCCAAACGATTACTGGGATTCATCCATGCCGTTATGGCTGGCGACGCCGTACTCAAGAGGTTCCAATCCAATCGTGTCAAATCAATTTTTCGTGTTATCGGCACACATGGCGGTGCAGCAAAATTAAGCCATACCGATTTTAATTCAATAACACATGATGAAAGTTTTGTCCGTTTCCTTGTTGGCAACTTTATCAAAACCCTCGGGCTTTCCTTTCGTCTGATTTGTACCTTTCCCTTTTCAATATCCTCATCCATTGCTGGTGGTTTGGGTGTAGATTTGCGATTGTCGTTTAGATTCTCCACACGTTCTGTGACAATGATATTTTCCAAAGCAGTTTGAAATTTTCTTTGGGTGTCTTCGGTGTTGGCGGCTTTTTGGTCAGCATACGCCACGCCGCCTCAGCTCTCGATGTTGTGGAACATCAATTTGTGGATTATTGGCAGCCGCTGCCGTAGTGGTATTGTAACATTTTCCACCAAATCATTGAGTACACCATCCTCGGCCATTTCAGCCAATTCTTCTTTCGAGTTTTCAGACTTTTCAAGTGGGAACGTTAACGATTTTACACCCATCTTCACCCACACCTTCAAGGCCACATTCAAAATAATAACCAATACTATCAACTCCTGTGTTGTCGGTCATTTTTAGGCATTCAAATAAAACTTTACTCTTAGGTTCTGGTATGGCGTCACCATTATCGGCGATTCTGGCCCAGTGGTACTTTCGGTTTTTAAACGTCTCAGCTGGGCATGTGCCCGTCCCACGTCGAGAGTGATACAAGTTCTTCTAATTGTTTTTCCGAAGTTTCAATTAGAATTGGTTCACCTTGTACATTGTCGGGTCGTGACTGGGATGATAGATGAGCCAAAAGGGCACGTGTACCCTCAAATGCCACCCTTTTTGTGACTATTCGATTGCCCGTCTGTTGTATGTACAAACATTGTGCATTGAGGCTCGAGTGGTCTTGCCCAAATGGAATTTTGTTGAAACGCCTTCGATATAGAATGTCAACAGGAGACGCAGCTGAGGTCCTGTAAATAAAAAGTGAATTAATATTTGATTTCGATCTACTGAATTAAGATTTTTTTCGGAAGAAAACCTTTTCAAGCGCAAT